>NC_090646.1:388800123-389045803 GCF_040937935.1 Hyperolius riggenbachi
TATCTTTATTGTTACCTGTTATGATCTCTGGCTTTCCTGACCTCTCTCCTGCTTGGTGATTCGGTACCTCCGCCTATCTGATAACCTGTTGCTGACATTGCCTGTACCTGGATACCGAATCAGTCTTCCATCTCTGTACTTTATCTGTCCGTGTGTTGCCGACTTTGCTTGTCTGAATTTTTCCGGCTGTCACCCAACCCTTGGGTGATCAGCCTCACTGTACTATCCATTACACTTGCTCTTCAGGTGTTCTTCAGCTGCAAGCACAAGCTTATGGTCACCTGCTCCTCAGGAGATCATCTTGCAGCTCAGCCAGTAGTTCCTACCTCTTAGGAGTCCACTGGCTGCAGTACAGTCTGATTCCCTGCTCCTCAGGGAATCCTTGGCTGCAGTACAGTCTGATTCCCTGCTCCTCAGGGAGTTCCTGGCTGCAGTCCAATCATATCTCTCATTACACCAGTTATCACTCTTGCAGTCCAGTCAGTGGTCCCTGCTCCTCAGGTGTCCACTGGCTGCAGTACCATCTGACTTCCTGCTCCTCAGGGAATCCTCGGCTGCAGTTCTATCATAATCACTCATTCCACCAGCTCTCTCTCCTGCAGCTCCGCCTGCTCCTCAGGAGTCCACTGGCTGCAGTACTATCCAAATTCCCTGCTCCTCAGGGAATTCTTGGCTGCAGTACAGTCTGTATTACCTCCACCTCAAGAGATCATCTTGCAGCACAGTCAGTGGGAACCTGCCCCCCGCGGACCATTCCCTGCTCCTCAGGGAATCCTTGGCTGCAGTAGTGTCTGTATCTCCCGCTTCTCGGGAGATAATTTCTCTATATACTGTTGCACCAAACACAATCTCACTTTGGGTGTCCTGTGTCTAGCTATACTAGTATTATTGGTGATTCTGTAGATCACCACATAATCAGGTATAGCATCTGAATTATTGGTGATACTGCAGATCACCAATAATCAGAAAAAATCTGTGTTGCCGACACCAATCGTTACACATTACTACTATTTATTTTTGGTATAAACATCACCAGCATATTCACTGTTGCATTAAAATTGCAGGGACGATGCAGAATCTTACAGCACATATTCAGGAGGATAGCAAGGCCTACACAAGCTTACGGTTTAAGCAAATGGAAGGGGGGGGATGTAACACAAGGTGAAGAGAATTGGTAAACTGTAGTGCCCTGATAAAGAGGGTTAAATCAGCAGCTAGGTAACCTGTCCTTGCTCGAATAATGTGCTTGTCTGAAGAGTTTTTACAGTATTTAACAACTTAATGAAAGACAGAGGATGCCAAATGAATTGTGGAAGAGAGTCCCAAAGGAGAGGAAAAGAAGTCCTCAGTGTGCAAGGAGATAAATAAACTAGATGAGAGGTGAGGTGTGTTACCAGGGTAAAACCTGCATTTTAGGTGCTACATGGAGATTACATTACATCAGAGGGCCAATAAGTCAGCTTAGCAATATATGAGCTCAATATATGAGCTTGGCAGATGCAATTTTTATTTTAAGACTTGTACAAAGGACAAGGGAGCATGATCTGCATATATAAGGAAAAATGATTTGCCATCTATTTAGGAAAGGGTACTTTACCATAAGAATGGTTAAAATGTGGACTGTTTTACCACAAGTAGTTATGGCAAATTCTGTATGTGCATTTAAGAAAGGCTTGATTTCTTTCCTTGCATTAAAGGGATACTTAAGTCAAAAATAAAAAAATATTTTTACTCACCTGGGGCATCCCTGAGCCCCCTGTAGCTGTATGGTGCCCTCGCAGCCTCGCTCCGACCCTCCTGTCCCAGCCGGCGGCTACTTCCGGGTTCGGCGACAGCCGCCGACAGGCTGCGAACGCGAGTGATTCTCCGCGTTCCCAGCCGCTATATCACCCTCTATGCTGCTATAGCGTATAACATATATGCTATAGCAGCATAGAGGGTGATATAGCGGCTGGGAACGCGGAGAATCACTCGCGTTCCCAGCCTGTCGGCGGCTGTCGCCGAACCCGGAAGTAGCCGCCGGCTGGGACAGGAGGATCGGAGCGAGGCTGCGAGGGCACCATACAGCTTCAGGGGGCTGAGGGATGCCCCAGGTGAGTAAAAATCATTTTTTATTTTTGACTTAAGTATCCCTTTAAAGGACATGCACAGTTATACTTACTAGGTAATGTGCGGCAGAGTTGATCTAGGGATGTTATCTCACTGCCACTTGGAGTCAAGAAGGAATTTTTTTCCCTTTAAAGGTTAATTGGCCAAGTCTTGTAAGGGTTAATAACCTTCGCCTGGATTAACTGGGAATTGTCAAGGTGCAGGACAGAAATGTATCTAATTTATTTATTTATTTCCAGGTTGAACTTAAATGAACGGATGTGTTATTTCAACCAAACTATGTAACTATTATTGGAAGCTATATGGATTAAGATCTTGAATTGGAGTCTGTATATGATATGCACACAATGGAGAGAATGGCAGAGGAGGAAAGAATTTCAGATGCAAGAAGAATGATAGAATAGTCATGAAGCAGAGTTTAGGATGAATTTGAGTGACAACAGTTGCACAGGAGAGTATTATAGTGATCTAAATGGCATATGAGGGCAGGGCATGTAGTAGCATTATTGTTGTGTCCTGCACTAGGAAACGGAAATAGGAAGTTTTTAGTTGAAGATAAGAGGAGTTGGTTAGTGTGTTAGTGCAAGGTTTGAAAGACAAGTAGAATGAATTGTAACGTCTAGGCTTGGAATGTTCAAACAACTAAAAATTATTCCTTAGATAGCACCACTGCAATATTGTGGGATTACATGAAAACAGTCAAGCATCCACCGATGTAAAGATATATAAAAAAAGTCAGCCAAAAAAATAGAGACAAACAACCTTAAAACAATTAAAAATACAGGGACCAATAGGTCCACACCATAGGCAGGTAATTACAAGGAAAATAGCGTTAAGGAATAAGGGGGAAAAAAGTCAAGTTTTCTCCATGTTAAGTATCAGGAAGTGAGAAGACATGATGTAGGGCATTGCATTAAACATTTGGGAATGAGAAATGTTAATGAAGGAGATCAGGTACAAAAACAGGTAGTTTTGGGTTGCATCCATTTATTGATCGTACTGAAAGCAGAGAGGAGGAGGGCGGATTGAGTACTGTGTTTTTGAGTACCACAGAAAAGAATCGGTGTGGGGAGCACAGAATGTGGAAGTACGAAACATTAAAAGTCCTTTTAGAAAGGTAAGAGGAAAACTACAAGAACACAAGGCCCTGATCCCAAGAGATGACAGAATTTGAAACAGTGAGTGCTCAGCAATGTCAAACTTGAAGACAGATCAAGAACATCCATGGAGAAGATACAATAAGTAGGACATTAGTCACTTTAGTGAAAGTTTCAGTGTAGTGTTAGCATGGAAACTAGATAGAAGGTGATCACATAGAGCATTGGTAGAGAGATGATGACCCCAGGGCCAGATTTGTAATCTTTACCGCCCAAGGCCACTGTCAGCAGATGCCCCCACTTTAGTATAGGTATGGGTCAGATGACCCTTCCCTCTAGTATAGGCAGCCATATCACCCTTCCCCCTCCCCCCATCTCCAGTATAGGTAGTCAGATAACCCTTCCCCCCTCCTCCAGTTTAGATAGCCCAATAACCCCTCCCCCTAGCATAAGAAGCCAGATACCCCCCAGTATAGCCCTGTGCCTACCTGCCCTTGATCATGTGGTGCACTAGGCCTATGTGACTACTGAGCGCGCCTCTCTCAAGCTGCTCCAGACCTGGTCTCAGATTTCTACACCTTTAAACCTATTTGTGATGAAACTGGACCCAAAATACAGAGGAATCCCACCCACCACGACTAAGGCTACGACTACAACCAACCAGAACAATCGGATTACTTTGGATGGCAGAGATTTAAACTGGATTGAAATCCTCCATGGAGCCTCCCATTCCTGAACACACCAAGCCTTCTAACAGCTGACCTGAAACAAGACCTTCAACCTCTCTGTGATTGCCCTCTCTCCACCCTGTGAGTAATCCTTTATCCATTATCCAAGGCATATGCACCAAGTGACTATTTTCCACATTTTTTTTTATCATTTATCATCTAACTCTAAAACAAGGAACTTTACTTAAAATAAATCCACAATCCAACTCTGTGTAGGAAGAAAGCATTTTGCACAGATCCTCTTTGATCTCAGCATGATTCCAGAATTAAAAGCTATCTAAACAAGTCTATTGTCTCTAATGTCAACATACAAATACTCATCAAAGGATCTTCTCTCTGCCTGCCCTCCCAAGAAACAATTACAAATTAACACCTCACTAGCTCTCCTCTTAAAATCCTTTGGGATACTCAGGAAAAGCAGAAGGGGGCAGAGAGGCAGTGGATCCAAGTCTAAAAAACATAGCTGTCCCCAGGAAAGCTCAATCACAGCCACACTCTGCAATGCCAGATCGATAAATAATAAGACTGCAACTATACATGACCTAATAGAGCTCTATGATTTGACCTTTTTGACAGAGACCTGGCTTGGGAAACATGCAGGCCCAACTCTTGAAGCAACCGTGCCGACCAATTATTCAGTCTTGCACTGCGAGAGACAAGACCGCAAGGGTGTGGGGTTTGCCATATGCTTCAGATCCTCTTTGAACATAAGACCCCTAGCCATAGGCCCCACTGAAACCTTTGAATGTCTTGCAGCCCAACTGTCAGCAGAGATAAACATCAACATATTGCTCATATACTGCCCCCCAGAAAATGGTCCAGCCTTTCTTAAGGAAATATCTGAACTCTTATCCTGCCTCACAGTGGAACACCCTAGATGGATCATCCTGGGAGATTTTAATGCATGGGTGGATGATCACGACTCACACCTAGGAAGTGAACTACTTCTCATAATGAGTGAACAGGGTTTCTCTCAGGCTGTCAACCGTCCCACCCACAAGAAAGGGCACACCCTGGATCTTATATTCCATTCCGGACTTCTAATATCACACATGGATATAAACCCAGTGGTATGGTCAGACCACCACACCATTCACTTCTCTCTGACAGCACCAGCGATAAAACACAGAGGGAGAGAACTCATAAAATATCGTTCTTTGAGAGATGTCTCACCCCAGCACATTCAGAACATCCTCAAATTCGCCGCATTAACCAATCATTGCGCAGACCCAGACTCCATGATCCTGATGTACAACCATGCAGTGTCATCTGCCTATGACGCCCTTGCTCCAGTTCGCATTAAATGGTCTACACCACTTCACCATGCACTGTGGTTTGACAGCTCACTAAAGGACCTAAAGAAAGAAGTGCGCAGACTAGAAAGGAAGTGGCGAAAATCTCAGAATTCAAAAGATAGACACATCATTGTCTCTCACCTAGAAAGCTACCAAAATGCGATCACCAAGAAAAAATCCTCCTACCTATCACAGGAAATTGCAAAGGCCGCCAACATGCCAGCCCAACTATTCCGCACAGTTGATAGACTCTGTAACCCATCCTGTCTAAACCCTACTATAACTCCCTCAAAGGAGCTATGTGAGAAATTTCCCTGCTACTTTGCTGACAAAGTATCCTCTATTCGGTCTCTCATTCAGTCCACAGCACCTAAGACTTATTAAACTCCTGGAAATAGTTGCAAGAACAACCTAACACCCTGGATTGACTTCAAAAGTATTAGTGAGGAAGAGATCTCAGACATCCTCCGTCGCCTCCGCCAGACAACCTGCCACCTGGACCCTGGACCAACTAAACATATGCTGAAATGCCCTGACCTGCTTGGTCCAGCATTTCACAAAATAGTAAATTGCTCTCTGCAAGCAGGGAGGTTTCCTACCTCTCTAAAAGAAGGAATCATCAAGCCCCTTCTTAAAAAACCTTCCATGGATCCAGATGCAATGAGCAGCTACAGACCTGTCTCCAACCTCCCCTTCTTAGGTAAAGTTATTGAAAATACTGTCTATCTGCAACTTGAAACCAGGCTGTCAGTAAACAACATCCTGGACCCTCTACAATCTGACTTTAAGAAACACCACAGCTGTGAAATAGCCCTCATCCAAGTCTGCAACGATCTGCTCATGGCAAGGGACAGAGGGGAATGCTCCATCCTAATCCTGTTGGATCTCTCAGCGGCTTTTGACACAGTTGACCATGAAATCCTGCTTAACAGACTGCAGGAGTACTGTGGCATCAGTGGATCAGTCCTCCAGTGATTCAGATCATTCCTGACTGACAGAACACAGAGAGTATCCCTAGGACCCATAATGTCCAAACCTGCACCTCTAAAATTCGGAGTGCCACAAGGATCAATCCTATCCCCTCTGCTGTTTGCAATCTACATGTTGCCACTCGGTACACTTATCCAACGACATGGTCTGATGTACCACTGCTACACCGATGACACACAACTATACCTGTCCTTCAAACCTGGTGGAACAGACCCTACTCCAAAAATAAACTCTTGCTTAGCTGAGCTACAGGCATAGATGAATGATAACTGGTTGAAACTGAATGCTGACAAAACTGATGTCCTTTTTGTCCAAAGCCAGCTCTCGCCATCAAAACAGCTCTATCCTAAAGCAACACCAATCAGGATTGGGAATTCAGACATAAACAGCTCCAACCTTGTGCGCAGCCTTGGCGTACTAATCGATGGGGAATTGAGTTTCAGAAACCAAATTTCATCTGTAGTTAAATCTTCCTACTTTCATCTTAAGAACATTGCAAAGATTAAACATCTGACTCCCCCAGAGGAACTTCCAACCCTAGTTCACGCCTTTATCACATCACGGCTGGACTACTGCAATGCCCTTTATGCTGGCCTCCCCCAAAAGGACCTGTGTCGCCTGCAATTAGTGCAGAAGTGCAGAATGATTAGTGTAGACAGCCTTACCACTGTCACATTACACCGATCCTTCGCTCACTGCACTGGCTACCAGTAGAATGGAGAATACTCTTCAAGATTGGACTGCTGACATTCAAATCCCTGCACAATTTGGGCCCTGGATACATGAAGGACTTGCTGAAGCTGAACCACACCTCTCACAACCTCAGATCAGCAAGTTCTATTAACTTGGTCACTCCCAGAGTGCACCTCAAAAAAACTGGAGACAGAGCCTTTTGTCATGCTGCCCCTACTCGTTGGAACTCCCTGCCACACCCAGTAAAGACAGCACCATCCCTGGAGCTATTCAAATCCAGACTGAAAAGCCACCTGTTTAGCCTGGCATTTCCAGACTTATAAAATTCTTCCTCTGTACCACGATGGTCTGAGCCATGCTTATGTGCTTTGAGTCCTACATGAGAAAAGCGCTTTACAAATGTTGTTTGTTGTTGTTGTTGTTGTATGTGGCCTTGGCTTAAATCCGGCCCTGGATGACCCAAGTCAGTGAAAACATGCTCTTCTAGTAATTTAGATGACAAGTCAAGAGGAAAGACAGACATATAGCCAAGACTTATAAACTCATTTAGGGTTTCTTGAGAGACGAGGGAAAGATTCCAGTGCAAAGTAATGGATTAAATAATGTCAGCAGGGAGGGGTCAAGCAGACTTTGGAGATTAGGAGAGTCCTCATTCAGTTAGCTAAATAAAACATGTTAGAGTAGAGGTTTCAGGTGGGATCATTATTAAGGTGGCCACACACGATAATGTGATAAAATGATCAGATTTTACGGCAATTCAATAAATATGATTGGATCTTCCAAAAAATCAAAAGCTTTATTTTCATTTGACTGAAAAATCAGATCGGATTTCCCATTTTTTTTTCAATTTCTATTGATCTGGAATGCTGGAATTTTTTCTTAAATTTTCCTAAAGATTGTATGGTGTGTGTTAGATTGTTAATTTATTAATATACACACCTTAGTAATTTTCTCAGAGTTTCCATATGTGTATGGTGCATTAGTCATATTTTTGATATGTTACAATCAGTCTGAAAAATTGATTGAAATTCTTGAATTGAACAGATATTTAAAAAATTGTATGGTGTGTGACCACCTTAAGAAGGGGAGATTGTGCCAATGTAACTGATTTTATATATAAAATATTTGAACAATTGACTTAAGATAAACAGGTTGTTGAGGGAAGAAGTACAGAATAGGGCAATTAAGGTTTTTAAAAGATATTCAAGATCTTGCTATAAGCAAGAAGAAATATGTTTGTATGGCTCCAAACACTCCTGAGCTAGTGTAAGGCACATTTGTATTTCAGTTTTTTTCTACATCAGAAAGTACTTTAAGGCTTTTAGTGTGTTTTACAGTGTTGCACAGTATTTTATTGGGACTGATGAGCCTGTTGGTTGATACAGTGAGGCTGATGGTTTGCAAAGATAGAAAATTAGTTGAGTGCAAAGGTAATGGTTGGCTGCTAGCTCACTGGAGAGGGATTTGACAGTTGACATATAGATGAAATTGCTTTTAAAGGGACACTTAAGTCAAAAAAAAAATGAGTTTTACTCACCTAGGGCTTCCAATAGCCCCCTGCAGCTGTCCGGTGCCCTTGCCGTCTCCCTCCGATTCTCCTGGCCCCGCCGGCAGCCACTTCCTGTTTCGGTGACAGGAGCTGACAGGCTGGGGACGCGAATTCTTCGCGTTCCCAGACACATTAGCACCCTCTATGCTGCTATATGGTATATGATATATGCTATAGCAGCATAGATGGCGCTATTGTGGTCAGGAACGTGAAGAATCACTCGCGTCCCCAGCCTGTCAGCTCCTGTCACCGAAACAGGAAGTGGCTGCCGGCGGGGCCAGGAGGATCGGAGGGAGACGGCGAGGGCACCGGACAGCTGCAGGGGGCTATTGGAAGCCCCAGGTGAGTAAAACTCATTTTTTTTGTTTGACTTAAAGGACTTCCGAGGCCAAAGAGATGAAAAATACACAATACCTTTTATATATATGGATCCACGGAGGACGTCCAGCGCGTCCTCCTCACCGTAGCGCCGTCATTGCTGCCTTTTCCTATCACCCCCGGCTCGGCCCGACCCCACTGAACGGGTCGCATAGGGTGCCACTACTAAGATGGCCGCCGCCTTGAGCCGCGGCTGCGCAGTACGCTTTGCCCTTAGTGCGACTGCGCAGCCTTCAGCCCGCCTCCCGCAGCGTACGGATTCCGCAATGCTGCCCCAGCGTATGTCGGGCGCGCTCACATCATTGCGAGCAGTGCATGTGAGGACGCGCCCCCTTCACAGTATAGTATACGGAGACACGCTGGGGGAGCGAGCATTGCATTATACTATTGCTAGCGTGGAGAAAGTAAGTTATTAGCCTTGTCAAAGTTTGATTTGTGGGGTCTGATTTTTATTTTACTTCCATAAAAATGCCTAAAATCATGTTTTTATTTTAAAAATGTAAAGGCAAAAATTTGAGAATATTTTTAAAGGGCCCATACCCAATTCACTGTAATCATACTGATAGCTGCCTTTCTATATATACATACACATATGTGTGTATATATATATATATATATATATATATATATATATATATATATATATATATATATATATACACACATATGTGTATGTATATATAGAAAGGCAGCTATCAGTATGATTACAGTGAATTGGGTATGGGCCCTTTAAAAATATTCTCAAATTTTTGCCTTTACATTTTTAAAATAAAAACATGATTTTAGGCATTTTTATGGAAGTAAAATAAAAATCAGACCCCACAAATCAAACTTTGACAAGGCTAATAACTTACTTTCTCCACGCTAGCAATAGTATAATGCAATGCTCGCTCCCCCAGCGTGTCTCCGTATACTGTACTGTGAAGGGGGCGCGTCCTCACATGCACTGCTCGCAGTGATGTGAGCGCGCCCGACATACGCTGGGGCAGCATTGCGGAATCCGTACGCTGCGGGAGGCGGGCTGAAGGCTGCGCAGTCGCACTAAGGGCAAAGCGTACTGCGCAGCCGCGGCTCAAGGCGGCGGCCATCTTAGTAGTGGCACCCTATGCGACCCGTTCAGTGGGGTCGGGCCGAGCCGGGGGTGATAGGAAAAGGCAGCAATGACGGCGCTACGGTGAGGAGGACGCGCTGGACGTCCTCCGTGGATCCATATATATAAAAGGTATTGTGTATTTTTCATCTCTTTGGCCTCGGAAGTCCTTTAAGTGTCCCTTTAACAATTCTCTTCTTATGACTTATGCTAGAAACATTTTTACTTTACTCATTAATGCAGAGTGTGCTCTGGGTCATCAATATGCAATTTACTAACATGAAAATGAACGTTGCCCATGGAAACTGCACTACTCAATTTCCCAACAATAATTTATTTTATTGGTATCAAAAATATCTAAACAAGACTGTAAACAATTTAAAAACAATTAGGACTTTCACGCCTCTCAGATGACCAACTGATTATCATAAATCCTTTATCATTCATTAATATTGCCTCTGGTCCAAAATGATGTATGTGCAAAGGGTGTGCTGTATGTGAACCTGGGTTCAGGATATGCAAATAAAGTGCTATGTGCTAATCACAGTGAAACTCATGACTAAACTACTTATCAGTGAGGTCATAAAAACAAAACTGTGCTAATAAATTCCTGTGCAAAACAAAACCACTTATAACATATGTATCAGCAATACCATTTCCATTAGCAAAGTGCTAGTGTAGTGATTAACGATGCTGGTACTAGAAAGTAGCAGCATGCAATACGAGTATACAGTATACATCACCCAGGTAGTACTGAATAAGGAAAGGGTCAGGTTCAGTCACCATTAAATTTGAGAGGGATACAGGTGGTAAAGTGGCAGACGGATCCACTAGTATCACGGGTGTCACTCTGCTGTTTCAAAATTGGCAACTCCTGTGTCGTATTGTACCACCACTCCAGCATTTAAATAGTGTGGCATAGAAGTCAATGATGCAGCAAGGGGTTAAGATTTAGCTTAGAAGGGGCTGCCATACATTTCTCTAGGGGGAAAAAACCTTATCTCTTTCTGTTTAAGATTTACGAGTTCAGGTAGAGAGTAGAAGGAATGACTCAAGTCATTAACAGAGTCTGTTCAGCCCAGCTTGAGTTGTAACTTGTAAAGTGGAGCTGATAATGCCGTGAATGTAAATCTTACTGGATCAGAGATTCTTCTCTACAACCCTGGCACTAAACTGAATCCTTTTGTGTTCCTAGATATAGCAATGTCACATTGCACACGAGGAAGTAAGGAAGATGCATGGAGCTCTGGAATTCAGACTGTATGTGCAGCAAAGCAGGGCGGCTTCCAAGCAGGAGAGATTATTTATTTTGACATGCAGCCTCTTACCTCTCTCTAAGTCCTGTCACCCTTCTGCCCTTCTGCTTATTCAGCGCCAAAGGCAATGGCTTTTGTGACCTTTCCAGAAATCCGTCCCTGCTTATGTGAGATTCTAGAATGGAAATGTAATGCAGGAAGTAGTGTTATTTGCCAGGAGTATTTTAAAAGTAACCTAAGAGACCCTCCCTAACCCTTTTTTTTTTTTGAAGAAGTCAAAATTATTTAAGTGGAAACAATCTAGTGTTTCTTTCCTTGAGAAATTCAAAGTCTATGGACACAATATAAAAAAGTTGAGAATTTTTACAAGATGATGACAAAGGGGATGAGCTTGCCATTTATGTAAAACATTTCAAACATCTCCACAAAGATATGTAAAACGTTTGAACAACCTATTAAACCATTTGAAGTGCAACCCACCCGAAATGAAGCAACATTTCCACAGAGTTTGATTGATTTTCAGGATGATATAATTGAATGTCTGCAGTTCAGTCTATTCTAAAAGGATTTGTGGATCTGCCAAATACATTTTCAACAGTGTGGAAAAGAGTGCTAAGTTTTTTGATTGTCTTTCTCTCAACATATTTTGGTAAAAGCTGATTCAGCAAGATAGTTTCCTTGACAAAATCCTAGAACAGAACTGATAAGACAAGAGCTGACCTCCGACAGTCATTGTCTAATTTGGAGAATGATATCATGAAACTTGCAGAAATGCACTAAGCTAAAAGATAACATGAGGCCACTAGATGTTTAAACTTTAACTTCATATTGTGTTTTTTTTCCCTAAGGCTTTGCAATATGCCTGAATGTTAAAGTTGTATTAATTTGTTCTTGTTGTATCCTTGTTTTACAGGGATCCTGGAACTGAAGAAAAGCTTCTTAAAAGGTTGTTGCTGTAAAAAAAATTGAGAATGGCTGCTCTATCTAAAGTTTCCATCTGCCATTTAAGCAAAAATCTTCCAATCCTAACTTGAAACATGTCCGTACATTTATAGGGGAATGGTAATATTTTGAACTGCCTTTGATGTACGTGGCACATGTTCTTGGGATTTCATTCCCTTTTGTTTTTGTCTCAGTGTATGGATGAGTATGGTGAAATTACTTATGCAACTTCAAGTCACACTGAACTTATAGGCCTGATGCAAAAAAGGCCAGTAAATTTGCCATGCACAGGCAGCAAACGGCAATTTTACCAGTACTAGCGGAAAGGGAGGCATGTAGGTTACACTATTATCATTACGCACATCATAGAGTTAGCAAGTGTGTTTCTATGGTAACATACATTACACCGATAATATTCATGGCGCTATTAGTGTCATGAGCGCTGCTCCCCTGGTGTCAGTACCAGTAAAATTGCTCTGCACTGCCTACATGTGGCAAATGTACAGCTACTTTGTGCATCAGGTCCTCTGTTCCTTGCCATATGAAGTCACAGAAGTGATAAAATCTGCAGTAAAAAAAAAAAATATTCCTCTCCTGTCAGAAGTAGAAATTAGAAACACGATTTCTATCAATAACTTTTTGTTTGTATGCCCCAAAAATCCCAAATGGACAACTCCAATCAGGGTTATCCCATGGGGTTTAAAAGAATGCCTTTTCTGCTCGGCATGACATAGTTCATGCAGCAATTGAGGATATTACTGTTAACATCTCTATACTGTTTCTTGTGTTTCTCTGTCAACAGAATTCTTACCTGCTCCTACCCTATTTGAGCTACAATTTTATTGTATACTGATTGTCATACAGTTGAATTATATGCTTAATTATATGCTTATATGTGTATTTATGTGTTGACTTTCTCAATAAAAATTATTAAAATTAAAAAAAAGAATGCCTTATTCTATTCTATTAGGTCACATTAGGTATTACAGTTTTAACAGTTTTCCATCATTAGATCATGAAACGTATGAAAGAACAGTACAGGAAGAGATTCCCTTCCCCTTCCTATAGTTGCAATACAGCTTCCTGCACCTCAATACTTAGTAGAATACATCCCCCAGCAGCCCTTCTCCCCCTACCTTTAGCAAAAACAAAACAAAAAAGGCTAAAATTAGAAAAAAAGGGCCTTAAAGGGACTCCGAGCAGTGCAGAAACTATGGAAAGATGCATATCATTTTGAAGCTCTCTTTCTTCTCTTTCCAACGATATATAAACCAATACCCTACGCCTTTTAGTTTTCGCTATTTTCACAATCGAAGTCGCGGCAAATGCGATTTTGATCGCGAAAATAACAAAAACTAAAAGGCGTAGGGAGGTGGTTTAGGTGTCGTTGGAAAGAGGAGAAAGAGAGCTTCAAAATGGTATGCATCTTTTCATAGTTACTTGTATTACACAGGACGACACTTTCCCCAGTGTCAGCAGCTCCATTCAGCTGCTGACTTTGGGGAAGAGTCGTCCTGTGTAATACAAGTAACTATGGAAAGATGCATACCATTTTGAAGCTCTCTTTCTCCTCTTTCCAACGACACCTAAACCACCACCCTACGCCTTTTAGTTTTCGTTAATTTCACAATCAAAATCGTGAAAACTAAAAGGCGTAGGGTAGCAGTTTATATATATCGTTGGAAAGAGGAGAAAGAGAGCTTCAAAATGATATGCATCTTTCCATAGTTTCTGCACTGCTCGGAGTCCCTTTAAGGAAATTGGGCGTACAATTTCAACTATTAGAATATGAGTAAAATTTACCGATATTCTACGTCTTTACAGTGTAAATTACTGTAGTAAAGTATCTGTAAATAATACGGAAATTATTCTACAACTTAAAGTGTACCAGAGATGGTGACATGTGGCTTATTTACACTTACCTGGGGCTTTCTCCAGCCCCATGAGGACGCGCACCCCTAGTCACACTCCTGGGGACGGGAGCTTGGCAGGGGCATGCATACAGCCGAGCAGTGCATGTGCAGAAGCCCATGACTGGCCGCAACTAACTGCATTAATGGGAGTCATAGTAGCAGAAGGGACAGGCCAAACAAGATCATGAGGAAGGCTATGGTCCTCAGGGGGCTGGAGAAAGCCCCAGATAAGTATAAATAAGTCAAATTTCACCATCTCAGGTTCCCTTTAACGTAGCACTATTCTCACACAGAACCCTTCCTTATACGATGCCTAACCTTAACCACCCCACATGCCTAACCCTTAAACCCCCCCAAGCCCAATCTTAGCTGTCCCCCCATGCCTAACCTTTAAAAATACCCCCCAGCCTAACCTAACCTTAATCACTGACCCCCCCCCCCCACACACACACACACACACACACACACACACACACACACACACACACCTAACCCTTAAAAACACTCTCCTCTATGCCTAACCTTAACCCCCTCCACCCCACACTCCTAACCTTAACTGACCCCCACCACCAATCTGCCACAATAGCGATAATGTTGGGGTGCTGCCATAGATGTCATTATAAATTGTGGCTTTAGTGTGAAATGTTGGCGCCCGTGGTGCCAGCTGTATATCAGAGCCGAAATTTCACATTATAGCCACACTTTATAATGGCGCCTATGGTGGCGCCCAAGTTTCTTCTGATAGTCGGCACCCAAATTTCCGCTTTGAAATTTAGACCCCTGCTTCCCTGATATTCACACTGCAGCCCTCAGTTCACACACACATTTTTTTGTGATGTGGAGGACATGCTGACTAATTATGTTATATATATTTGGGGCCAAATGAAATGCTTTCCCAGGGCCTCCGATGATCTAAAACTCACACTTGTTAGCATTACTTATTTGCTGTATTCTGAGGGGTAACCCACTATTTCTGGAATGCTGTATCATAAAGTGCATTTATATTTGTAAAAGTGTACTCTATTGTATTTAACTTGGCCATAATATTCCTTTATATTCAATAGCATCTGCATTTTTGAGATTTTCATTTGGATAAGGCCAAAGTGTAGTGCTAATGATACTCTAATAATGGGTACTATTATTTTTAATATAGGCCATAATATTGGTATGTTTTAATGTGATTAATAAACTACTGCTATTGATTATGCATATCATGATCTGCTCCATTAAATTATAATAATAGGGTGTACCGAAACAAACTTTTAAAGTGGTATGAAACCCAGCATTTCTTTGCTGCTCTAAAAGATTATTCACAGCATATTATATACTACCACCTTTTTTTTACTTGAACAGCATTCAACTAGTTAAACATAGGACTTCCAAGCTCCCTGCAGGGAAAGCTAGACGCATCAGAATTGGAGATAACATTATCTTGTGTTTACTTAATTGTATCAAGTGAGGAATGTAAACATTCTCTGGCAATTTAGACACTCCAGAACACAGACAGATACTCAGAAAGCATTTCTGGGTACATTGCAATATTGATTACACTAGTTATGATTAAAATGCAATGTCAGCTCTCAGAGCAAAAAAAAAATTGTACTTTGGGAACGTGTAATTTCTAAATAAATGTTAATACTTATGCACAAAAGCAAATCTGATAACTGTATGGGATATAAAAAGTAGGAAAACGTGTTTTTATTGAATATTATGTCAGAATTTTATACACATCAGACATACTTTGCAATTATGTTAAAGTTTCTGGGAATGTGTTAGGGCATTAGTAAACACATAAGAAATCCTAGTTCTCCTTGCTATTTTGTCATTAAAACGTTTATTTGGCACATAATACTTTTTGTAACATTGTGCAGTTAAAATGTTCCAGCGACTAAGATTATTAATAAAACCACATAGAAGGAATATATACATCTCACCAGTCTATTTGTCATTGGAGAGCTATGTGGATTCACTAGAAGACTGCTGCTTAATTATATTGACTGGAATAATTTGCACAGTAGTGAGAAGGTTCTCTGATCACTATTTTTCTGGTCCACTATCTGAACACATCAATGACTTTATGTTCAAGAGATGCTGCAATCAGAAGACCTGCCTCTTTAAATAAGTTAACAGATTAATTTTGTAGAGTAGAGAAAATAGCAAAACCATGTACTAGAACAAATGTTTTGCTGACTGTTGGTAATGTGACCTTGTGAAATGAAGTTGCAGTGACAGTGGACTTTGAAAATGTGTGCTAATCATCAGCAGATTGAGGTCCAGGAATTCCTTCTGTTGTCATAAAAAGAGTTAGATAGTCAAACAAAAAGTCAGTTGCCATCTGTATAGAGTGTAATTCACATTCTGATTACTTGTGCTCAGCATTTTATAAGCACTAATTAAACTAATGACCTGTAGACAGTTTTTTAAGCATGGCTCAGATCTGTTTACAAACACATAATGCTAAAGTGCTAGCCCGAGGCCAAAATTACACAAAAATGTAAAGAAAATAGTTACAAAGGCAATCCAAAACCAAATAATATTTGTGTAGGATCTCATCTCATACTATGTATAGAACAGCCCAGTGTAGATAAACTGCTGAGTACTTCTGACAGTCTGGGTGACCTTTTATAACTATCGCAATGTCATTGGGCTTGAAGTCACAATCACGTAAACCCCTATGTTCATGTGTCCCTAAAATATCATTGTGTTGCTATACATTTGTAGTTAAGAACTGGCGTTTTTCAGAATTGTATTGTTCATCATATGAAGCTAAATACTGTAATTACAAATATCTTCTTTTTCAGGAAAGCAAAATAGTACTTGACTTTGCATTACAGTTACTGAGTTGCTTTCCTTCTTTTTTTTGTTGTTCAGTCTACCTTAGTTATATGTTCAGGAGGAGGATTTTTCACTTTAGAAACTATTGTATTTGTTTAACCATTTCAGCCCGCGGGTATTTTTCACCTTATGGATGAGAGGAATTTTCACCTATCAGCGCTTCTCCCTTTCATTCCCCAATAACTTTATCACTACTTAACACAACAAAATTATCTATACCTTCTTTTTTCCGCCACAAATTAGGCTTTCTTTGGGTGGGTCATTATGCTAAGAATTATTTTATTCTAAATGCATTATGAAGGGAATAATAAAAAAAAGCCATTATAGTTTTAAAATAATTAATGCTACCATAATAAAAATCCACACATTTTATTTGGCTATTTGACCCGGTTATTGCAACGTTAAAATTATATCCCTAGTACAATGTATGGTGACAATATTTTATTTGGAACTAAGGGCCCATTCACACCTATAATCGCAAAACTGCGGGAGTGATTTTCCCGCGATTAATGCGGAAAAATCACTGGACATGCGGCGGTTTTGACGCGATCGCGATTAGCGGTGCTATGCATGCTAATCGCGAACGCTAAACGCGAAGCGCTAATAGCCGGCAAACCGCTGCATGCAACACGTGCCGCTGCATGCAACACGTCTGCGGTTAACGCTAACCGCAAACGCGGCAGTGAGAACACTGCCATTTGCTACAATGTGTAGTGGTTTTTACAAAACCGCTAGTGGTTTGCCATGAGCGGGAACCGCGCGATTCCCGCTCAGGTGTGAATGGGCCCTATAGGTGTATTTTTTTCAGTTTTTCATCCATCACAAATTTTTAGGCCATTATTTAATAATTGTATGCCCTCTTGTCATAGATATTATTCCCCCCCCCCTCCTTCCTAAAGTCAGTAGTTGTACTTTACTATTAGGCCACAAGATGTCCCCGCTGAGAAAAATATCCTGTTAGGGCTTGTACACACTGCTGCACTTTTAAAATCGCATGCGATTTTTAAATCGCAAGGCTTCATGAGAATAGAAAAAGCGCATCGTACCAGTGTGTACAGGTCTTCACGATTTTCATTATTTTTCAAAAGACCTTGCGTTTAAAAAGCGCATGCGATTTAAAAAGCGCAGCGCAAGCGCAGCAGTGTGTACAGGCCCTTACTGTACTTTGTACACTACATAGGATACAATGTGTTGTCACATTGTAACTAAGGGAGCGACGCAGGTTTCTATTGGAAACCTGCGATCACAGTGCCGGCAGGGAGATTATGAGTGGGAACAGTGTTCCCATTCATAAATGTAACGATCGGGCGGCAGAAACCGGCGAAAATCAGCGGCAGCTCTTTGTAAGAATGAACACTGGTTTTGAAAATAAACAGTATTTATTCTCGGCGGACATGCTCGGATTGGCACAGGAAACTGAATCCCCCGTGCTAATAGTAGCAGTGCGATCGCAGGCATCTGCCTGCACAATCACCTGCAAACCCCCCAAACTGCAGGGACGTGAATAGCGCATCCCTGCAGCTCTAGCAGCTGCTGCTGCATGGTTAAACATTGTTTTTCTGGTCTGATTAGTTAAAAGGAACCCGAGGTGTGAAAGATATGGATGCTGCTATAATTATTCCTTTTAAACAATACCAGTTGCTCGGCAGTCCTGCTGATCTTTCTGGTCAGTAGGGTCTAGATCACACACCTGAAACAAGCATGCAGCTAATCTTGTCAGATTTGTCATATACATCTGATCTGCATACTTGTTCAGGGTCTATGGATTAAAGTATTAGAGGCAGAAGATCAGCAGGACAGCCAGGCAATGTGCATTATTTAAAATGAAATAAACATGTCAGCCTCCATATTCCTCTCACCTAAGGTTCCCTTTAAGCAAAATAAACATGCTAGAGCTACAGTATTATACCATGTATTATACCATGTGCCTCCGTATTAATAACTTTCTTGGCCAAGTACCCCCTGTTATGAGTAACATCATCTCAAGTACCCCTTGAAGCATACATATTTCATAGAAGTATTTCCTAATTGTGTACAAGTGCTTTTCAAACATGCTTTGATGCATTTAATTAGCTATAAATACATAATCAGGTTAATTTATATATGGTTTACCATTTTTTTAAATCCCAAAACATAGTATAATAGATTGACTATGACACGTTCAAGATCCCACCAAATTCCTCATCCATGCCCTCGTAATTTCCCGCCTGGACTACTGCAATGCCCTTCTGTCAGGTCTCCCTATGACCAGAATTGCCCCGCTGCAGTCCATTATGAATGCAGCAGCCAGAATCATCTACTCCTCCCATCTCCTAATCCCCATGCTCCCATCCAGTGACTGACTAAGCATTACCTTGCACTCCTACTGTGCTGTGTGATCTGGTTTTTCTTGTATTCCTGTATTGTCGTATTGCTGTATGTAACCCCTAAATATTGTCTGTAACCTAAACGAATGTCCAGCACTGCGTAATATGTTGGCGCTTTAAAAACACAATAAATAAATAATAAGTTACCCTATTGGGTGCATGTACCATGTGTTGAGAAACTAGGCACTAGATAACACTTGGCCAGAGTGGTCGATAAATGCCCTCTCAGACGAGAATCTAGCGAGTATCTGGCAAGTGTACAGTGTCCACCTGACGTAGCCTAAAGATCCGGCATGCCAGATCTTTATCCACCTCCATTGCCTGAGCAAACTCCAAACTCCACACTCAACCCACCTATAGAAAGCTGCACCACGGGTCATTTATTGAACCCCCTGCATAGTGAGGAAATAGTAGACCCGTTGACATGTCTGTACAGCATCAAGCCCCAGAGCTGTCAACCGAGGGATCGATTGTGGTCCCGGCCAGGTGACAGTCCTTTTATGTGTGTATGGGGCTTTAGAGTAGATAACCATATTTTTAGGTTAACTGTCCTAAACCCTGTAGAGGGACATTTTGAAATGTGAATTCTATAATAAGCATTTTGTCATATTGTTGTTTGAATTACGGTTTGGCTACTTTGTGATGCCAGGAGCCTTGTCACATTGAAGTACAGTTACTTGGCATAGCTGTCATTTCAAAACTTTCCCCCTTTTTTTCATTTTCAGAAATGTAAATTAAATTGCTGTCTTGCCAAGGACAATAAACCAATGTAAATCAAACGACTACTACTGCAGGGGTTTATACGCATAAGCATAGTGCCTCATGCTGAGAATACACGATTCGTTTTTGTAGTAGATAGTTCAATAGATATTTTCTGACATGTCCGATCGCCGTTCGATCACTTTGCCACTTGATTTGTCATTGAAGTGGATGGAAAAAGATAAGAAAAATGAGCGGAAGATAAGAAAATCGATCGAGCTGAGAATCTAGCGGAAAAAACGAACCGTGTATGCCCAGCATATACCACACTGTATACGTTTCTTCCTTCACAAATTGCATTCATGGTAAATGTGCCAAGATTGACATGCTTGAGATTACAATCTTTTTTAATCAACGTATGTAAAAGAAAAAAAAAAGGTACCAGAGCCATTAGGACTAGTGGTTGTAAGAGGATACTGATTGGTGGGTTATCCTCCTAAACCAATTATCCTGCTTCATTTGCTCATAGAGCATGTATAAATTATACAAACATTATTGCAGCATCGGTGTTTGAATATTAACACATATGCTATGGTGATTGAGTAATATCTACTTGACTGATGTTGCGCTAAAAGCAGGCATCTCCATGCAAAGCTGAGCAGCCTGACATTCTATCAACTATAATACTTATAATGATGTGTCATTTTATAAGAGTACTAAACATGAAAAATGAACACTTTGCAGTTGCCTAGCCACCGTCAGCTGAATGATGAAAAAGGAACAATAATGAAAAATGGTAACTAAGCTGCATGAAATTCAATATATCACATGGAATTTCTGTGCTTGTTTATATTTGACTGATGTTGATGGCTCATTACTGATGTTGACTCATAACTGAAGAAGATTCCATTTTATGTGGGCAGTTCCCTGGCTGGTGTGCTCTATGGTCTCACAACTTAGTAAGTCTCTGATCAGAGGCAAGTAGGCAGAGAGTAAAGGCAAATCTCCTGGCATATATGTTGTATGTACTGCCAAGTTTAGGATCTGTATGCTCTTGCAGGCTGAACGGTATGACCTATGTGGACTTCAGGTCAATAGCTCAAAGATCTTCAGTAATGCAGATGCAAGCAGCAATTGCCAGTGACACAGGGGGAAAAAATGTCAATTGCAACATTTAAGAAATAAATACTGTGACCATGCCGTTACTGCCTGTAACGAATGTGGAATTACCTCCGTGGTCAGCGCACAACATGAGCGCTGACACTGTGGAAACCCTCCACAAGCATTTGGATAAGGGAACCCAGCGTTGGTGCAAATGCACCTGTAGAGAGGAATTCCAACCGGCAGATGGAGCAGTGGAGTACAGAGGAACTCGGTCTCTGTACAACCACAGATGCCAGTTGGAGATTGTACGAAGTGAAGCAATACAGGGCAAGATAGCCTCTCGAGACAGAGTGAGCACAGAGACAGAATGTATGTATGTCCACCAATCTAGTCGCCACCCAGCGACGGTTGACAAACAACAGCGAAGACCAAAGTGAGAAAGCAATCGCAAGAATGGCGATTGCTAGCAGAGACACAAGACGGAGTAAAGACAGAACATAGAATGAATAAAGACAGAACCAATAGCAAACTGCAATCCAACACGAAGGAACAGACAGGACTAGCTAAACGCGGTCACCACGCGTTAAGCACAATAGCGACAAAGCGTGTTCACGGCACGGTCACCGCATGTTAAGCGCAACAGTGACAAAACGTACCAACCCTGACTAACGAATGAAACACGGAAAATGAAAATAAACAGAGAACGCGAACGCTTGCTAATCGGTTGCCTCACCCAGACAACAGCAAGCATTCGTTCCAGACAAGACAGACAGAAGGAGTAACCAGTAGCAACCGCAGCTAAAGTTGAACTCCAAGGTTCAGACAAGAGAGATCCACTGCCTCTAATGCTAGGGCAAATGCGATCTAGGAACAGGACAGAACGATTCTCTGTCAGCCACTGCTGGCGACAGTACCATTGCACGGACCAGACAAGACAGACAGAAGGAGTAACCAGTAGCAACCGCAGCTCTGGCTTACACTCCAAGACAGAGTACAGAAGGATCCACCGCCTCTACCGCTAGGGCGGATGCGATCCAAACAGACAGACAGAAGGAGTAGCCAGTAGCAACCGCTGCTCTGACTTACACTCCAAGACAGAGTACAGAAGGATTCACCGCCTCTACCGCTAGGGCGAATGCGATCCAAACAGACAGACAGAAGGAGTAACGAGTAGCAACCGCTGCTCTGGCTTACACTACAAGAAAGAGTACAGAAGGATCCACCACCTCTACCGCTAGGGCGAATGCAATCCAAACAGACAAGACAGAACTAGGCAATACAGATAATAAACCACCTGACTGCGCTAGAAGGAATGCTAGTGCACTCCCAAGGATAACTACTCTAAGACAATATTAGCAAACAATATCAGAGGGCTGAAACTCAAGGTAAGTCCAGCAGAACCAAACCTTTATGACCAGCTGGGAATTCTGGGAGGAAATGGCATTTATACTGCAAGCCTTCAAAGGAAGCAGATAAGCAATTTGCATGACAAGTGGATGCAAATCCCTCACCAGAACAGCAAGTCTGAAACTTGCAGAATGAAAACAGGTCTCCTTTCCAGGGACCTGCAGCATGCAGACCAGAAAAATGGTCAAAAAGCTGCCTGCCTGTGCAGACAGCAGAGCAGATCATTACAGTACCCCTCCTTCTAGGGACGGCTTCCAGACTTCCTTCAAAACTGAGATTTCCAACAAAACAGTCTGGCTGAACACTCATGATGGTCAGGACAGCCCGACAAGGCCCAATTCCAGAATCAATCCTCCCAAAACAGAACTCATCGGAGGCAGGACCCACCGAAACTTGCCCATCAGTACTATAAGCCTCAGCGTAACACCCATCAGAACTGTGAGTGCCAGAGAAGAACCCATCGAAACTCTCTGAGCAATACCCACCACCTTCCAGGGACCGTCCAAAAATACCAAACCTCCCACAATACCCATTCGAAGTGTCCCTATCAACACAGAAGCCACTGTTGATCCAATCCAGGGTACCAAGAAAAAATTCTCCCAGAATCTCCCAGAACACTTTGAAGCTCCGCAGAGATCCCAAGAGGCCAGAATGCTCTTTAGGTTCACATGGAGAACTATCAAGAACCCCTATGAAACCTATGACAATTCCAGATTCAGGATTACCAGGACAACCATCAAGATCAGGGCATTCAGGAACCATTTCTGGGCATGCAGGCAGGCAGGCAGGCAATATCAGAACATGTCTCCACAGAGGAAGCATCTGAGCATGCTGGAAACCGAGACACACTTGGGCATTCTGGCTCACAGAGCACATCTGGGTACACTAGTACAAGAGAAACTTCTGGACATGTCGAGGAACTGCAAACCTCAGAGTCAGTCACGACAAGACCGAAACCAGGACTGGGCAGAAAATCATCACGAGTAGTGGTTACAAGTACTGGTCTTTCAAAAGAAGACTTGGACTCAGACTTATAAGTCTCTGTGACTGTAATTGTATCTAACCAAAACTCATCATTGACTACGCAGGACTGAAGCTCCACAAGAGCTGCAAAAGTAGTCAGCATAACAGCAATGCCTGTTGAAGTGGACAATACCTCAGAAGGACCTGGGGGACAGGAGGCATCTCCTAAGAGTTCTGCACCCTTTGGGAGGAACTCGGAGACCTCCAGAACATCAAACAAAACCTCAGGAGCATCATTTCCCAAGTTTTCTGACAAAGTAATCAAGGATTCTGAACTATCCATGTTACAGGGCAAAACATCAAATACATTCTGCGGACAGGGCAGATGTCCCAGAGATGGTTCTACCATACACTGAGACTGAATTTCATCTTCATGGACAGGATGCACAGGAATATCTACTGGAACAAACACTGACTCCCTGACTCTAGTTTCACTGCACGCAGAATCCTGCATAGCAGTCAAACCAGACTGCAATTCCAGAATGGCAGAAAAACAGGTGAGAATAGTTGCAATACCTAGACGAGCCTCTGGGCTCACTGCAGAATATTTTATGCAAGGCAACATTGACTCATCCAGAGTACAGGGTGGAAAGTCAGCACCCTTTTCAGAGCAAGAAAGGGACTCGCAAATGTCCGTGCGAGTGGACATCACAGTTTCATTCATGGTACAGGGCAGGCTCACAAAAACATTCCCCGGACAAAGCAAAGATCCCTCAGTAGCATATTCGCAAAACCAAAGCGCTGTCTCACCCTTAGACTCGGCTAACAATCCGAGGAGTCAGAACGCAAAATTTGCGATTCCAAGATCGCTTTTGGTTGTGAAACTGAAGCTTCTAAAGCGCAAGCCTCCGAAATCTGTGGACCAAATTGTAAAATGTCCAGGACAGGAATATTGGAACAATTTTCATCTGGCAATGTGCTTTCACAGGTGTGAACAGAGTGAGGCATAGATTTATTTGCAGAAGAAATTGTGACAACAACATAGGGAACTTTATTAGTCACATTAACATTACTCTTAAGGTTGCATAGTTTAGGAATTTTCCCCATAGCAGGATCGTAGATGGAGGATCTTAAAGAATTACTGGGAGAAAAAGATGTTTTTAATTGACAAGGGATCCCACATATCTTTGACAAAACTGACACATTCATGTTGATCATAATTTGCAGGAACACCTGAGAAAAGGGCATCAGATCGCACAGAGCTTAAACTCACTTGCTTTACCCCAGAAAGGCAGGAACAGTCATCCGACAACGTTGTCTCTTTATTGGACTCAATTGGTTGGTGTGTGTGCAATTCATACAAAATCATCTGCCACACACAAATCACTGGATCCACAAAACACTCGTCACACTCACCAGATTCAATCAAAGTGTACACAGAATTAATACAAGCATTAAGAATCTCTTCTCTTTCTGAGATGTAAAAATCGCAAAACGCCTTCCAATCAATATCGAACGCCTCAATCAAAGCCCCAATCTCCCATGGAGCAAATGGAGGCTCAAACAACCCTGTATCAAGGTAACATTCATACGGGTTGGGATCAGGAACATGCATAGATTTTCTTACTTCTTTAATATACTGAATAATTCTGCCTATCATAGGATCCACAAATGCTTTTGCTTGGGGTAATAAAACCTGAGACTGAGAAGTTTCTCTGGATCTATCACATTCAAGTGTGTTCCAAATTTCAGACTTTACAGAAATATTTTTTTTTATTTGAAGCTGCTATGGGCAACGGACCTTTCAGCTGGGAAGCCTTTCTAGACTTTCTCCTTTTAGTCTTAGCTGCTTTAAGTGGCTGCTGTCTAGATGCAAGGGAGCTGTTACTGCATTCATTATCAAACTGAATGGCTTTGCATGGAATGGATAGAACAGCTGATTGATTTGCAGGTACACACCTATCAAGAATAGGTGGTAAGGAAGGCAGTTTAAACCAGTGAGAAAAAATTAATGTAAGAAACTGATAAGGATTATCATTCCAGGAATTGCTTTTCAAAATCTCATAAGCCCACTGAAACAGATCTCCTTGCAATAGAACATAAGCTATTTGGAGAGCCCACGTAGACGAATGAGTAATTTGAAATGCAGGGTTAAGAAAGAATCTTACATATTCAGAAAGAAAGTCCTCTTTGGTTTCAGAGTCTAGTTTTTTAAACCTCTTAAAGGCACAAGAACCATATTCGACAAAATCGTACAAATCGGAAATTCCCTCTACACTGGGAATTTCGGTTAGGTTGGTCATACTATAACGAATGTGGAATTATCTCCGTGGTCAGCGCACAACATGAGCACTGACACTGCGGAAACCCTCCACAAGCGTTTGGATAAGGGAACCCAGCGTTGATGCAAATGCACCTGTAGAGAGGAATTCCAACCGGCAGATGGAGCTGTGGAGTACAGAGGAACTCGGTCTCTGTACAACCACAGATGCCAGATGGAGATTGTACGAAGTGAAGCAATACAGGGCAAGATAGCCACTCGAGAGAGAGTGAGCACAGAGACAGAATGTATGTATAGCCACTAATCTAGTCTAGTAGCAAACAACATCAGAGGGCTGAAACTCAAGGTAAGTCCAGCAGAACCAAACCTTTATGACCAGCCGGGAATTCTGGTAGGAAATGGCATTTATACTGCAAGTCTTCAAAGGAAACAAATAAGCAATTTGCATGACAAGTGGATGCAAATCCCTTACCAGAACAGCAAGTCTGAAACTTGCAGAATGAAAACAGGTCTCCTTTCCAAGGACCTGCAGCATGCAGACCAGAGAAATGGTCAAAAAGCTGTCTGCCTGTGCAGACAGCAGAGCAGATCATAACACTGCCCTCCCAATATCACATTGCAGTTGTTTGCCCACTATCACTAGAGGCTTACAGGAAGGTGCAGGCATGGCTCGTGCCATAGGCGCCACAGCATCATGGGTGCCATGCCTGCTCCTGTGCTACACGGCCATACCTGCACGTGATACACCGCCATGCCTGCCTCTGTGTACCCGTCACTCAGACCTCAGATCAAATTAATTCTGTTATCTGGGGAACATGGTTACTTATTTTACGTATGTAGGGTGCACTTGGCTAAGGCCCGGTTCACATTAGCGGTGGCCGTCCGGAATCGCCGTGCCGGAGCCGGACCGCTTGCAGAACGGACGGAACGGACGCACGGCAATAGCAATGAAAGCCTATGCGTCCGTTCACATGCGTCCGTTCTGCCGGATCGGAGCCGGACCGGATCCGGACCGGATCCGGACTCCGGCGTCCGATCCAACATGCGCTATTTTTTGGTCCGGCTCCTCCGGCAGCCGTATCCGGAGCGGAGCCGGACTGCACCATCCGGCCAATACAAAGCAATGAGAGCCGGAGAGCGCACAACACACTGGCTACAAAAACCGGACGTTCTACCCCACTTCCTATGCATTTTGGATGGGGACCACATGGGCCCAGCGTTCAAAGAGTGGGGCAGCAGCGATTTCATGCTGGAGCTCGTTTTGGCAGCAACATGTCTGATGTCTGATAACGAGGAGGCGAACAACAGGAAGGAGAGAATTCCCAGTTTTACGAGTAAAAAATGCCTGGATCCATGGTCCCAACTGCAGTCTCTGTATCCACGGATGGTCTCCACACGTCCACCTGTCTCCAACAATGACCCCAGACCCTTCTGCTGACCTCCCAGACCCCAGGTATTTACAGGATGGTATCTCCTTAAGAAACCGGATCCGGACCGCAACCGTGTTCACACCGCACGGAAACCGGATGCAAACGGACCGGATCCGGACCGGATCCGGATAGGAACCGTGCGGATCAGGTCCGGTCCGGCTCCGGTGCGGTCCGGACATCCGGTGCGGTTTTGACAAAACCGCAAGTGTGAACGGGGCCTTAGTGTTAGAAAAGAGGACAGAGAGGGAATAAGAAGAGATATTTCCAAAAAAGTAACTTCCGCAATATTCCAAGCCAAAAAACACAGGCAACCATAACACATGTACACGAGAAAGGATGCTGTTTTTAGAGGGGAAAGGGGTTCTGACCAGTAATGGGGGGGAAATGTCAGTGTTTTCCATATCACCAGCAAATAGCAGGCAAAGCTACTTTTTAACTATGGACTTTGTCAGGAACAAGTATTAATGAACCCTAACTATAGCCTCAAATACATATTAACCCTTTAGCAGCCATTTTATTTAGAGGCTTGCAATTGCTCCGGGCCAATTTATTTTGGCACTTTTTTATTTCTCACTTGCTTGTTATATTTCCTTGCTTCTAATTAGAACTGCTGTACTGTGTATTTATGGCCACTGGTCACTAGGGGGCAGTGTGAGACAATAATAGAGGACTCGTGCTCTCAGTTTCTGTATTTTCTGTTAGCAGAGAGAGAGAGAGAGAGAGAGAGATCAAAGCATTCCAAGAATTTACAGCACAACGAGTTCTGCCAACTGAGGTCAAAAGCAGTGCTCTTATCACAAACGAGATAACTCTATTGAAGCTGCTGGTGGGTTAAGAAAACAAATAACACCTAACTACTTTTATTTTATATATATATATATATATATATATATATTTTCATTTTATTTGTAAAATGGATATATAGGAACCTTTATAGACATATATCTGTCATGATAAGTTTAGTTTAATGGATAGTGTTAGCACTCCTCAACAGCTCTTTTGAGAGTTTTTTTGTGTGTCCCACAGACACTTGTGTTGCATATACAGCCCTGTCAGTCAGTCGCATCTGCTGGCCCTTGGCCCCTTGGTAATTGTTACTGTGCCACTGCCAGTACCAGCACATTCAGTGACTACCTGTGTGTGTGAGAGCTGCACATTTCTAATACCAATCCCTGTATACCTGTTCAGTAGTGCCTCTACCTACGTGACTGCAAGCAGTGTTATATTATATACCAGTCACTCGCTGCACCTGTTCACGGTACCTGTGTGTGTGACAGCTGAACATTTGTAATACCAATCCCTGCATACCTGTTCAGTAGTGCCCCTACCTACGTGACTGCAAGCAGTGTTAAATTATATACCAGTCACTCGCTGCACCTGTTCACGGTACCTGTGTGTGTGACAGCTACACATTTGTAATACCAATCCCTGCATACCTGTTCAGTAGTGCCCCTACCTACGTGACCGCAAGCAGTGTTATATAATATACCAGTCACTTGCTGCACTTGTTCACGGTACCTGTGTGTGTGACAGCTGCACATTTGTAATACCAATCCCTGCATACCTGTTCAGTAGTGCACCTACCTACGTGACCGCAAGAAGTGTTATATTATATGCCAGTCACTCGCTGCACCTGTTCACGGTACCTGTGTGTGTGACAGCTGCACATTTGTAATACCAATCACTGCATACCTACCTGTTCAGTGCACCTACCTACGTGAGTGCACGCAGTGTTATATACCACCAGTGACTGCACCTGTTCATGGTACCTGTGTGTGTGACAGCTGCACATTTGTAATACCAATCACTGCATACCTACCTGTTCAGTGCACCTACCTATGTGAAGCGCACGCAGTGTTATATACCACCAGTCACTGCACTTGTTCACGGTACCTGTGTGTGTGTGTGACAGCTGCACATTTGTAATAACAATCACTGCATACCTACCTGTTCAATGCACCTACCTACCTACGTAAGCGCACGCAGTGTTATATACCAGTCACTTGCTGCACCTGTTCACAGTACCTGTGTCTGTGACAGCTGCACATTTGTGATACCAATCCCTGCATACCTGTTCAGTAATGCACCTACCTACGTGACCACAAGCAGTGTTATATTATATAGCAGTCACTCGCTGCACCTGTTCACGGTGTGTGACAGCTGCACATTTGTAATACCAATCACTGCATACCTACCTGTTCAGTGCACCTACCTACGTTAGCGCACGCAGTGTTATATACCAGTCAGTCGCTGCACCAGTGTGTGTGTGACGGCTGCACATTGTATTGATGCCAGTCACTGCATAACTGTTCAGTGCACCTACGTGACCGCACTCAGTGTTAAATTACTGTATATACCAGTCACTGCATACCTGTTCACGGTACCTGTGTGTGTAACAGCTGCACATTTATAATACTAGTCATTGCATAATTGTTCACAGTACCTGTGTGACCGCATGCTGTTTAATATACCAGTCCATGCATACCTGTTAACTGCACCTCTGTGACAGCTGCACATTGTATTGTAATACCAGTCACTGCATACCTTTCACTGCACCTGTGTGACTGCACATTGTATTAGTCAAGTCAGTGCATACCTTTCACTTCTTCCCCCCCGATATGGACAAAACAACAGGCAGAGTCAGACCCAGAGGCAGGCCACCCGGAAGGTCTATTCGAGGTCATGCTGACCTGATTTCGTGCGGCCCTAGACCAAAGTACAGTGCTCAGAAGAAGGCATGTCCCATCAACTCCCAAGATTGTCAGGACGTGGTTGACTATTTAACACAAAACACCTCATCTTCCGCAGGCACCAGCGCTACTACAATCACCACATCTGCTGCATTTGACACGTCGCAGGAGTTATTCGGTGGGGAATTAACACCACCTCATATGTCTGAGTTAAGCGACACTATGGACGTAAGGTGTGAGGAGGAGGATGACAAGTACCTGCTGTTGGTGCAATTTTGGAGGTGTCTGATGCAAGCGAAGCTGGGGAGGATGATTATGACGATGATGATGATTACAATGATACGGATGCCACGTGGGTTCCCAATAGAGGAGATGAACAGGGGGACAGTTCAGAGGGGAAGTCAGAGAGGAGTAGGAGGAGATGAGTTCCTGAAAGAAGCAGGGGGAGCTCGTCGTCAGAAACAGCTGGTGGCAGCGTCCGGCGCCATGTATCGCCACCTATGGACAGCCAGCCAACATGCCCTTCAACATCAGCTGCTGACGCCACCATAGTGCCCACACACCTGGGCTCAGCGATGTGGAAAGTTTTTTGTTTGTCTTCCTCAGATCAGAGCAATGCCGTCTTTTCTCTGCCGCCAAAATTGAGCCATGGAAAGGCCAACACCCGTTTAGGGACAACTGCTTTACAAAGGCACATGGAGAAAAGGCACAAACTGCAATGGCAAGACCACCTGAGGAAAAGCAGCACACAAAAGCAAAGCCACCCTCCTCCTTCTCTTCCTCCTTCGGGTGCATCATCTTCAGCCGCTTTCTCTCTTGCACCTTCTCAATCACAGCCACCCTCCTCCATTCCCCCTTAACACCTTGAGAGGTTCCTGCTCCTCTGTCCACAGCAGCAGCCAGGTGTCCATGAAGGAAATCTTTTGAGCGAAAGAAGCCAATGTCTGCCAGCCACCCCGTTACCCGGCATCTGACAGCTGGCTTGGCGTAACTGTTAGCACGCCAGCTGTTACCATACCAGCTGGTGGCCTCTGAGGCCTTCTGAAAATTTGTGGCCATTGGGACACCGCAGTGGAAGATACCAGGCCACAATTATTTCTTAAAAAAGGCGATACACAAACTGTACCATGAAGTTGAAAGGCAAGTGGTGTCATCTCTGGCACACAGCATTGGGTCAAGGGTCCATCTGACCACGGATGCCTGGTCTGCCAAGCACGGTCAGGGCAGGTACATTACTTACACAGCCCACTGGGTCAACCTGGTGACCGCTGGCAAGCAGGGAGTACGTGGCTGTGCAGCGGACCTAGTCTACAGCTACACAGCCCCAGCTCCCCAGGGCCTATGCTGCATGCCAGGTACGATGGTGTCACGCCATCTTAGCCTCAAAGCGGAGAGTCACACATGCAGTGTTAAATTATATACCAGTCACTCGCTGCACCTGTTCACGGTACCTGTGTGTGTGACAGCTACACATTTGTAATACCAATCCCTGCATACCTGTTCAGTAGTGCACCTACCTACGTGACCACAAGCAGTGTTATATTATATACCAGTCACTCGCTGCACCTGTTCACGGTACCTGTGTGTGTGACAGCTACACATTTGTAATACCAATCCCTGCATACCTGTTCAGTAGTGCCCCTACCTACGTGACCGCAAGCAGTGTTATATAATATACCAGTCACTTGCTGCACTTGTTCACGGTACCTGTGTGTGTGACAGCTGCACATTTGTAATACCAATCCCTGCATACCTGTTCAGTAGTGCACCTACCTACGTGACCGCAAGAAGTGTTATATTATATGCCAGTCACTCGCTGCACCTGTTCACGGTACCTGTGTGTGTGACAGCTGCACATTTGTAATACCAATCACTGCATACCTACCTGTTCAGTGCACCTACCTACGTGAGCGCACGCAGTGTTATATACCACCAGTGACTGCACCTGTTCATGGTACCTGTGTGTGTGTGTGACAGCTGCACATTTGTAATACCAATCACTGCATACCTACCTGTTCAGTGCACCTACCTATGTGAAGCGCACGCAGTGTTATATACCACCAGTCACTGCACTTGTTCACGGTACCTGTGTGTGTGTGTGACAGCTGCACATTTGTAATAACAATCACTGCATACCTACCTGTTCAATGCACCTACCTACCTACGTAAGCGCACGCAGTGTTATATACCAGTCACTTGCTGCACCTGTTCACAGTACCTGTGTCTGTGACAGCTGCACATTTGTGATACCAATCCCTGCATACCTGTTCAGTAATGCACCTACCTAAGTGACCACAAGCAGTGTTATATTATATAGCAGTCACTCGCTGCACCTGTTCACGGTGTGTGACAGCTGCACATTTGTAATACCAATCACTGCATACCTACCTGTTCAGTGCACCTACCTACGTTAGCGCACGCAGTGTTATATACCAGTCAGTCGCTGCACCAGTGTGTGTGTGACGGCTGCACATTGTATTGATGCCAGTCACTGCATAACTGTTCAGTGCACCTACGTGACCGCACTCAGTGTTAAATTACTGTATATACCAGTCACTGCATACCTGTTCACGGTACCTGTGTGTGTAACAGCTGCACATTTATAATACTAGTCATTGCATAATTGTTCACAGTACCTGTGTGACCGCATGCTGTTTAATACACCAGTCCATGCATACCTGTTAACTGCACCTCTGTGACAGCTGCACATTGTATTGTAATACCAGTCACTGCATACCTTTCACTGCACCTGTGTGACTGCACATTGTATTAGTCAAGTCAGTGCATACCTTTCACTTCTTCCCCCCCGATATGGACAAAACAACAGGCAGAGTCAGACCCAGAGGCAGGCCACCCGGAAGGTCTATTCGAGGTCATGCTGACCTGATTTCGTGCGGCCCTAGACCAAAGTACAGTGCTCAGAAGAAGGCATGTCCCATCAACTCCCAAGATTGTCAGGACGTGGTTGACTATTTAACACAGAACACCTCATCTTCCGCAGGCACCAGCGCTACTAGAATCACCACATCTGCTGCATTTGACACGTCGCAGGAGTTATTCGGTGGGGAATTAACACCACCTCATATGTCTGAGTTAAGCGACACTATGGACGTAAGGTGTGAGGAGGAGGATGACAAGTACCTGCTGTTGGTGCAGTTTTGGAGGTGTCTGATGCAAGCGAAGCTGGGGAGGATGATTATGATGATGATGATGATTACAATGATACGGATGCCACGTGGGTTCCCAATAGAGGAGATGAACAGGGGGACAGTTCAGAGGGGAAGTCAGAGAGGAGTAGGAGGAGATGAGTTCCTGAAAGAAGCAGGGGGAGCTCGTCGTCAGAAACAGCTGGTGGCAGCGTCCGGCGCCATGTATCGCCACCTATGGACAGCCAGCCAACATGCCCTTCAACATCAGCTGCTGACGCCACCATAGTGCCCACACACCTGGGCTCAGCGATGTGGAAAGTTTTTTGTTTGTCTTCCTCAGATCAGAGCAATGCCGTCTTTTCTCTGCTGCCAAAATTGAGCCATGGAAAGGCCAACACCCGTTTAGGGACAACTGCTTTACAAAGGCACATGGAGAAAAGGCACAAACTGCAATGGCAAGACCACCTGAGGAAAAGCAGCACACAAAAGCAAAGCCACCCTCCTCCTTCTCTTCCTCCTTAGGGTGCATCATCTTCAGCCGCTTTCTCTCTTGCACCTTCACAATCACAGCCACCCTCCTCCATTCCGCCTCAACACCTTGAGAGGTTCCTGCTCCTCTGTCCACAGCAGCAGCCAGGTGTCCATGAAGGAAATCTTTTGAGCGAAAGAAGCCAATGTCTGCCAGTCACCCCGTTACCCGGCATCTGACAGCTGGCTTGGCGTAACTGTTAGCACGCCAGCTGTTACCATACCAGCTGGTGGACTCTGAGGCCTTCTGAAAATTTGTGGCTATTGGGACACCGCAGTGGAAGATACCAGGCCACAATTATTTCTTAAAAAAGGCGATACACAAACTGTACCATGAAGTTGAAAGGCAAGTGGTGTCATCTCTGGCACACAGCATTGGGTCAAAGGTTCATCTGACCACGGATGCCTGGTCTGCCAAGCACGGTTAGGGCAGGTACATTACTTACACAGCCCACTGGGTCAACCTGGTGACCGCTGGCAAGCAGGGAGTACGTGGCTGTGCAGCGGACCTAGTCTACAGCTACACAGCCCCAGCTCCCCAGGGCCTATGCTGCATGCCAGGTACGATGGTGTCACGCCATCTTAGCCTCAAAGTCACACTGGAGAGAGTCACACTGGAGAAGCTCTCCTGGCTGCTCTGAACAAACAGGTGGATCAGTGGCTGACCCTGCACCAACTGGAAATCGGCAACGTGGTGTGTGACAACAGCACCAATCTCATTTCAGCTTTGAATTTGGGAAAGTTGACACATGTACCCTGCATGGCACATGTGCTAAATATAATAATTCAGAGACTTGTGTGTAAGTACCAAGGCTTACAGGATGTCCTGAAGCAGTCCAGGAAGGTGTTTGGGCATTTCAGGCGGTCTTACATGGCCATGGCACGCTTTGCCGATATTTAGCGGAGAAACAATTTGCTGGTGAGACGCTTGATTTGCGATAGCCTACTCGCTGGAATTCACCGCTCCTGATGTTCAACAGCCTGCTACAACAGGAGAAAGCTGCCAAACGATATCTCTACAACTACAGTCAAAGGACATGCTCTGGGGAGATGGGGATGTTCTGGCTGAAGTACTGGACACTCATGTGAAATGCCTGCAGGCTCATGCGGCTGTTTGAGGAGGTGACATACCTGGTGAGTCGCAGTGAAGGCGCCATCAGCGACTTGATCCCATATGCTTTCTTCCTGGAGTGTGCTGTGCGTAGAGTGGTGGATCAAGCTGTGGACGAGCGTGAACAGGAACAGAAACAGGAGGAAGAGTTGTGAGATCAATTCTCATCAGAACCAGATGTTTCCTCAACACCTGCGGCAGCACAGAGGGGGAAGGAGGAGAAGGATGAGTCATGTGGGGAAGAGGAGTGAGATGAGGAAGGTGTTTTTTTTTTCGAGGAGAAGGAGGAAGAACAACCGCAGCAGGCGTCACAGGGGGCTTGTGCTGCTCAACTTTCCCGTGGTATTGTTCGTGGTTGGGGGGAGGAGGAGAACTTACCTGACATCACTGAGGAAAAGCAAGAGGAGATGGATAGTACGTCTCCATCCAACTTTGTGCAGATGGCGTCTTTCATGCTGTCCAGCCTGTTGAGGGACCCCCGTATAAAAAAATTCAAGGGGAATGAGCTGTACTGGGTGGCCATGCTACTAGACCCTAGGTATAAGCACAAAGTGGCAGAGATGTTTCCAAATTACCAGAAGGCAAAAAGGATGCAGCACTTGCAGAACTAGCTGGCGACTATGCTTTACAGTGCGTTTAAGGATAATGTCACAGCACAATGGAATAAAGGTACCACTGCCAGTAATCCTTCTCCCATGTCCACGCAGGCAAGGACAGGATGCTCTAGCGATCTCATGGTGATGTCAGACATGCGGAAATTCTTTAGTCCAACGCCTCGCCTTGGCCCTTCCGGATCCACCCTCCACCAACGACTCGACCAGCAGGAAGTCGACTACCTGGCCTTAAATGTGGATGTAGACACTGTGAGCAGCGATGAACCCCTGGACTACTGGGTGCGCAGGCTTGACCTGTGGCCAGAGCTGTCACAATTTGTCTTGCCCTGCCTCAAGTGTCCTGTCAGAAAGGACCTTCAGTGCAGCTGGAGGCATTGTCACTGAGAAGAGAAGTCACCTAGGTCACAAAAGTGTTCAGTACCTCACCTTTATCAAAATGAATGAGGCATGGATCCCGGAGGGCTACTGCCCGCCCAAAGACTAAGTCAGTCCCCACACACAGCATCTCTGCCTGCACGCCGTGTGACTGCCTGCCCCATGACTAAGTCACTCCCCACACAGCATCTCTGCCTGCAGGCTGCTTGACTGCCTTCTCCGCTACCACCAACAGGGTCCAGGACTCCAGGTGGATTCCTGAATTTTTAAGGCCGCTGTTAGCAGCGGCCGCTAACAGAAACCAATAACAATTTTTTCTGGTGTGTGTACATGCCTACCTAATTTTTCTGGCTGCACTGCAGCTGCAACAACAAAACAAAAGGCATGTACATGTGTCAATTCCCCTTCGTGATCGTTACCTTGCCGCGGTGAAGAGGCTTGCGTATCACAATGAAGCAATGACCGCCGGCTATATGAGTGTCTCGGGGGGGAGGGGCACACCCAAGATAATAAGGTCATTGCTTCATTGTAGACAGACCAAATTCGATCAGCTGGACAGTCACTGTTGTCCTGTCATTGAGCTACCTCAGCCTGGCGACCATATGGGCTTGAAAACCGCCATGGCCTGCACTCTCGCCATGGTGCGCACCAGTCCAGCATGGCCGTCACTACACAAACAGCTGTTTGTGGCACATTGCACAGTGAGTTTGGTCTGTCAGTGTGAAGCAGTACTCTAATTACACTCCCTGATTGATGAATACACACGCAAGATGTTTTAAAGCACTTTAGGCCTCCAATTTAGCATGCAATGTGATTTCTGCCCTTAAAACGCTGCTGTGTATCAAATCCAGATTTTCCCACGGGACTTTTGGCATGTATCCCACTCCGCCATGCAAAAACTCAGACCCCTCGAAACATCTTTTCCATCACTTTTGTGGCCAGCATAAATGTTTCTAGTTTTCAAAGTTCGCATCCCCATTGAAGTCTATTGCGGTTCGAGAAAGTTCGTGTGAACCGAACCTTTTGTGGAAGTTCGCGTTCGAGGTTCGCAAACCGAAAATCGGAGGTTCGAGCCATCTCTATCTAGGTATCTAAACATGCCATGAATATTCAAAGGTATTTATTACCTGTTTGCAGTAAAGGTGTGTGCCACTAGTTTCAGCTCTGTGTCTGGCCTAACAGTTGGTGAAGAAACAGTGCGAAAGGGGCAAAGAAGTGATTTCCTAGCAACCTCATTAACAAGGCAATGATTCAACTTCAGGTAAAAACATCTGCGACAACAAATGCATCTCTTTCATTAAACTGAAGATCACCAATTTCCAGACAACAATGCCTTATAAACAGCTGTCAAGAAATAAGAATGTTGCACCCCCAAAGAATGCTTGCCATTGGCAATATAGACAAGGAATATGTGGACCAAACTGGTTTAACTCAGATACGTTGAGCATCGATGGCCACATGAGACTACATGATATTTCTGTAACCCTATTATAGATAGATCATTGCAAAAAATAATTTCCCCTTTAAGTCGGGTAGGATTGTTCCCAATGGACCTTTAAATTGTCATCCCTTATATCTCAGTCCACACTCTGATCATCTGAATTTTGCAGTTTTGATTTTAAATTCAGAAATCATGAAATTCGACTCACAAATGTCCAAATAATTTGCATAGAATGTTCTTATTTTTTCATTCATGTCTCTTGAGCATGCTCAGTAGACATTTTAGCATAAATATTCTACAGAGCATGCTTGAGGGACATGAATGCAAAATTTTAAGCAAAAGTTTTCTAAGCAAAAATTCTAGAACAAATTAAATTTCTTGTTTTCCCAATGGAAACTTGAAATCTGCAAAATTCAGAATTAGTTCAGAATTCCAAGCAAAATTGCAGAAATTTGGTGGATTCGAAATTCAGCAATTCTGACCATTCCAAAGGAGACTACTAGCCCAGATGTTTTGTCTGTGTATTATTACTGATAAAACAATTCATGTGTATAATAATGCCAGTTGATTATACCTCATTGGAAAATATCAGATGCAAAAAGTGTATGCTATATATCAGATAGCAAGCTGGACTTATTTTAAATGGTTTTACTATTTGATGTATGTAGATGTGAGCCTCATGTTTTTTATGAGCACAGTTAAGATTGCAAGACCACTACAGTACTTCACATTACCCTGTTTATTTTTCTTAAAAATGTGATGCTAATCATAATATCTGGCTTTGTCAATGCCCAAACTTATCTCATTATACTTAGGATTGAATTTTTTTCAGCAGATCTGACCAGGCTTTGAAGCTCAAGTTCTGAGGTCTGCCATGTTTCTCGCAATGTACTGAGAGCTACTCAATAAATTATTCTGTATCATTTATTTTCACATCTAATAGGTCCAATGGTTAATCAAAACTAAAAGAAAATCCTTGGAAAATGCTGAATAATCCTCCATGATCATCTAATTAACCAAATGTATGCTCATTAGTATAAAACCCTTTTTCTGTGCAACAATGCAGGCAGAAACCATGCTAGGGCCCTGATTCAATAAACCTTTCTAGCTCTCTCACTGAAGATGTTTTCTCATCATATCTACAAAATGCATTCCAAACAAGTGAAGTGATGTGAAGTAAGCATATGAAAAGTAATATCAAACTTAAGTTAATCTGAGACAATATTGTAAGTTTTGCTTGCTGAGAAGGAATTTTATTGAAAAAATGCACAAATATCTTCTGTGAGAAAACTGAAGAGAAACATTTACTGAATCGGGGTTTTAGTATTTGTGTAAAGCAGAGTTGGGAGACATAGTTCTCTATGAGGACACTGAGAGCTTGGACTAAACAGAGAATATTGGGGTGGGGCAACAATCTGTATTTAACCACTTTACCCCCGCGCGTACGTATTTCTCCGCCCCTTTTTCCATCCTTTAAAAACCAGGGACGGAGAAACACGTACTTTCCGCGTTCCCGACGCTGCCCGCGCTCCCGCTCGTAAACACGCCGCCCGCCGCTAGTAAAACCGCCGCCGCCCGCTCGCCCAGAGATCAATGAACGGGAAAATCCATTCCCGTTCGTTGATCTAAGCCCCGCAATGATCAGCTGCTCTCCTATGGGCAGCGCGATCATTGTGAGAAAAAACTCACGTGTCCATGCTCATTATACTTCCTCCAAGCTTCCGGAAGGAAGCTTGGAGGTCGCATTAAAACAAAAAGTTACTGTGGCCATCTTGTGGCCAAATAGTAAACTACACCCTACACATTTTTCACATACAAATAAATGACTTTTACACATAAAATTAACTCATTACCTCCCACACTCCCCATTTTTTTTTTTTTTGTAATTAAAAAAAAAAATAAAAAATTTACAATTAAAAAAAATACATAAATAGTTACCTTAGGGACTGAACTTTTTAAATATTTATGTCAAGAGGGTATAACACTGTTACTTTATAAACTATGGGCTTGTAATTAGGGATGGACGCAAAACTGAAAAAAATGCACCTTTATTTCCAAATAAAATATTGGCGCCAAACATTGTGATAGGGACATAATTTAAATGGTTTTATAACCGGGACAAAAGGGCAAATACGTTTCATGGGTTTTAATTACAGTAGCATGCATTATTTAAAAACTATAATGGCCGAAAACTGAAAAATAATTATTTTTTTCCCCACATTTTTCCTATTTTCCCATTAAAACACATTTAGAAAAAAATAATTCTTGGCATAATGTCCCACCTAAAGAAAGCCTAATTGGTGGCGAAAAAAACAAGATACAGTTCATTTCATTGCGATAAGTAATAATAAAGTTATAGACGAATGAATGGAAGGAGCGCTGAAAGGTGAAAATTGCTCTGGTGCTCAGGGGGTAAAACCCCTCAGTGGTGAAGTGGTTAAGGCCGGTTTCTCACTGTCGATTGTCATTATGGGAGCATTGCGATGACCACATTGCACCACAACACTAAAAAAAGCCTTTGGGAATTCCCACGGACAATGCGCAGTAATCTCCCTTCTGGCTGTAGGCCAAGCAGGGAGTGAAGCTCTGTAGTACTAACGTCCTGTGGCCAGAATTAGAATTGTGTGGAAGTGTATTGAAAAAATACACTGCCGACCATGTGTGCCGCAATGCGAATGCAAAAAATACTTTTAAAAAGCTGTTGCCATAGACTTATACTACTTCCGGTTTGCCTCACATTGCCGGGCAGCACAGTGGCGTAGTGGTTAGCGCTCTTGCCTTGCAACGCTGGGTCCCTGGTTCGAATCCCAGCCAGGTGAACACCTGCAAGGAGTTTGTATGTTCTCCCCGTGTCTGCGTGGGTTTCCCCCGGGCACTCCGGTTTCCTCCCACATCCCAAAAACATACAGATAAGTTACCTGGCTTCCCCCTGAAATTGGCCCTAGACTACAATACATACAGTACACAATATATACATATGACTATGGTAGGGACTAGATTGTGAGCTCCTTTGAGGGACAGTTAGGGCCCGTTTCCACTATAGCGTTGCGGAATCGCCGGCGAATCACTGCAGGCAAATCGCATGCGGGTGCGATTCCGCATGCGTTTTTGCCGCGATTTCGCATGCAATTTCGCATAGGTTAGGGTGATGCGATTTTAACCATGTCACTGCCTGTGTGAATTAACATGGTTACCTATGCGAAATCGCATGCGAATTCGTGGCAAAAAACGCATGGGGAAAACGCATGCGATTTCCCTATTAAATACACTGCGTGCGATTCGCCTGCATTCCACACGCAGGCGAATTCTGAGGGCTGTACCATGCAGAAAAATCCTGTACAGAAAAACGCACAGGAAAACTGACAAGTGGAAACAGGCCCATCCACTTGTATTGGCTGTGCGAATCTGCATGCGGGCAACGCATGCGGATTCGCGATAGTGGAAATGGGCCCTTAGTGATAAGACTATATATACTCTGTACAGAGCTGCGGAAGATGTCGGCGCTATATAAATACTAAATAATAATAATAATGTTGTCAGACAAAGCACTGTTGTTCTTGTGGTAAATCGGGCACTTCCAGCGGATCACGTTGCACCGTGCCAGGTATGAAATCCCCCATAGACTTTCACTGGTGTAGTGTTACCCTGCAATGTGCCAGTGGGAAAAGTGCCTGACCCATTTACCCATAAAATGAGTCCAATGACTTTGTGTAAACAAAGCACTAGATCATGGAATGAAAAGCACTTCTGTTATCATCCGCTGTATGTGCATGCTGCGAGTAGACATTAATCTCTTCCAAGAGCCTGGGCACACACTAAGGCCCCGTTCAGACTGCAGAACGCGGACCGCAACGCATGCGGACCGCAACGCGTACGAACACACGCCATCCGCGTTCGTATGCGTTGCGTGGCTGATCCCATCACTGAAAAGTGAATGGGACAGCCATGCGTTTTTACAAAAAATGCGTGCAGCATGTGTTCCCGGACCGCACAGGTCCGGAACGCATGCAGTGTGAACATCAGACATTGCACTGCATGCAATGTCTGATGTCGTGCGTGTCGGCCACCTGCACGCGTTTCCAAAACGCGGCTGGAAACGCGTGCAGTGTGAACGGGGCCTAACAGCACAGACTACATGCTGAGACTGAACAGATAAACCCTAACACAGACGCTAATGAGAACCACCTTGTCACAGAAGTCAGAGGGTTGCTCATAAGACACAGAAAACTTGAGGACTGCAGTGTTAAACCCCCCTAAAGACCAAGCCATTTTTTACTTAATTGATCACTGCAGCTTTAAGGCATAGCTGCAGGGTTGCACAACTCAGCACACAAGTGATTCCCCCCTTTTCTCCCCACCAACAGAGCTTCCTGTTGGTGGGGTCTGATCCTCCCCCCCCCCCCACACAGTGTTTTTTTAACAAATATTTATATTGTTTTTTTACTAATAAATGTTGCTATTTTTTTTTTCTTAAATCCCTCCCTCCCCCCAGCCAGCCAGTCACGGCGATCGGCTGTCATAGGCTTCAGCCTATGAGATCTAATCGCTCTCCTGTGTCCCAGTACAGCGCTGCTGTAGATTGCATCGCTGTACATGCTAATTAGACGGCGATCGCCACTGGGAGACTGAGGGCAGAGCTCCGCCTACCAAGCGGAGATGCGCACACAGTAGCGCGCGCGATCTCCTGCACAAGCCAGCTCCAGGACCTGACGCCAATTGGCGTTAGGCGATCCTGGGGCTGCCAGCGTGTTCACGCCCATCGGCGTGACGCGGTCTTTAGGTAGTTAATGGTTCTATGGGTGGCTCTACATTCTACCATTCAACCCTATGAACTTCAACAAGTAACCCTTCCCCCCAGTGTGGTCACTGCTTTCACTGCCCATCTCCTCCTTTCTCTACACAGGATACCTTATATTCTCAGGATAATAATCGGAACATTTGTATAGCGCTTTTCTCCTGTCGGACTCAAGAGCTGCAGCCATTGGGACGCACTCAAGAGGTCACCCTGCAGTGTTAGGGAGTCTTGCCTAAGGACACATGGCTGAGAAGTGTCAGGATGGCTGAAATTGGTGGAGTTAAGTGTGCATGAACCTTCATGTTCACTCACATCAATGACCTTTAACTATCCATACTCTGAAAATGTGCATTTCCTGGTTGTCGTCAATGATGCAGCTGCAGCAGTTTGAAGAAGGTCAGAATCAGATCCCTGTTGTTCCTAAAGAAGACTTGCCAGGTGTACTGTACTATATACCTGGAAGTATGCTGCCCCATGCAATAAAAAAGAATAGGATTCCCTTGTTCATAACTTCAGGGAATGTCTGGTTGCAACTAAATTTAGGGCCAGATGACGTGCTTTATTTGAATCTAGAGATCTCCCAGGTTCTCCTGAACTATGATGTTCTGGGTGCTTTTTGTGTCATGTATAGACATACTGTATGCTACTGTCAGCTCACTGGTCCATCACCTTTAAAAGCAAAGCTGTTCATTTAGAAATACAACTAATTAAGGATAGATTTGACCTGATTATGCTTACAGATAAAATGTTTTATGCTAGTACTGAGAAACTGCATTGCTTTAATGCTATTTGGGAGGTGTGGATAGCCTATCAGGGTTTTTGATCCTCCTATACTTTTGTTCATTGATTAGACCTTGAACCACTCGCTACTAACCTTATATTTATGAGTAATACTTTTTCGCTCCTGCTTATCAGTTTGGTTGACTGAGGCTTTATGTTTATATTTTTCCTTTTATTTTCTGGTTTATTGTCTATTGCTCTTTGATTAATCAATGTACTATAATTGTATACGTTTTTATGGCATCATTAAACTTTTTGTTAAGAAAGGTCAGCAAACAAGAAAATGAATATGTATTTATATAGTGCTGGCATCTTTCATAGTACATTACAGAGTATATAGTGAAGTCAATGGGCTTGATTTACAAAAGGGTGCTAAGTGTTAGCACGCCTGTGAAAAGCACCTTAGCACGCCTAAGTTTGGAAGTGCTTAAGTTTAGCAGTGCGTGGTGAGCGTGAAATGTTGCATCGGGTGCGACTATAACGTCGCATCGGGTGCCCTAGACGTTTTATGGGCACCCGGTGCGACATTATAGTCGCACACGGTGTGACGTTTCGCTCACCCCGCATAGCACTAAACTTTGCGCACGATCCATAAAAGCTTTGGGCATGCTAACTGCTTAGCACCCTAGTTAGAACGCCCAAAGCTTTTAAGCGTGCTAATTGAGTTAGCACCGTTTTGTGAATCGAGCCCAATAACTGTTACTCAGATGAGCTTACAGTCTAATCCTAACCATAGTCATACCTCCCTGTCATTTAATTGAAGGGAAACCAATTAAGTTATCTGTTTGTTTTTGAGAGGAAAAGAGAGGGCCATATGCAATTCACTTTTTCTTCTGAGTTTTCTCCCAGGTGATATTTTTAAACTTGTCAATAAAATGCACTTTAAGCCACCAGAAAGCAAGAAAATGCTGAAAATATTTTTGATAGTACCTTTTCACCTACTTTTCGGTACATTTTCAGTTGAAAAGTGCTGGAAAGTTCTTTGAAATAGAAAATGAAAAATTATCTCCTAGGAGAAAACTTGGGTGAGAAAGTTAATTGCATATGGACCAGAGTGTCTAGAGGAAATCCATACAAACACCGGGAGAACATACAAACTCCATGCACATAGTGTCCTAGCCAACATTTGAACCAGGGACCTTAACAAAAAGCTCACTTTTGGCGTAGGTGGCGTCATCAGCAGTACCGTAGCCTGCAATATTAATTGCAGCTATGGTGCACATGAATGCTTAGAGTCAGCGCACTCAGCAATAGATTCAATGCAACTTGGCCAGCGGAGGTGCAACCGTATTACAATGAAGTGCCAGATATTTGGCTAAGGTACATCAGTAAGGATGAAAAAGCAGGAAGGATATAGTCAGATGATAGTGCCATTTGTGTATAAAGTAAATGTACTTTAATGCTGTAATGCAAGAGTGCTATCCACTACCACTGTGCCACCTATAGAAAAAAGAATGCTCTGCAATCACTCAGCATTAGCAAGTGCAGACAAATTTTTCAAATATGTTTAAAAAGAAGACTAGCACTAAAAACTAACCCACAGTTATGTTTATTCACTAGTGCTGTGCTGGAAATTATTGAATCAACTAATACTAAGCTGAAAACCCATAACGTGGGCTGACCTCACTTTAGATTTCTGAGTTTATGAATAATACTCGGGGTCCAAGTTTTAATGTATTGCTCTAGCCTCTTGTCCACAAGAAATGGAGGGAGCTGGTGTTTTATTTTTTTTATAAGAAAAGAGTCATGCTTCTTGCCGCATTTATTTGGTGAAGAAAAACTGAATTTTGGAGGTTTTCATTGCTACTTCCTTGCAAGATCCTTGCCATCCCTGGCCATGCCTGCTTGGGGAACTGTCTGTGGTCAGGTACGCTCTGCCTTAAACAGAATGCTGCAGTATCAGGAGCACATTCTTTGTCACATGCTTATACAAAGCAAGGATCGCTTTTTTTTGAAAAATATCATGTTATACTGGCATGCAGTTTTGTGGTTAGTACATGATGTAGGGCAGGCATGTCCACCACTCTATAGAAGAAACACTGCCGAACCGACAACCATGCAAGTCAAGATCTTTTTTTTACACTTCATTGCAAAGACTGGATGCTGGCCAATGATACAGAAAACTCAGGGATGGAAGGCAATGTTTCCTGCCATACTTCTGGCAAAAGGCATTACTGTAAAGAATGACAAGGCAATTCTGATAAAGTCAAAAGTAGCTCCACTGGATGAAAAGGATGATTGCAACTGGGTACTAAATGCTACTTCAATTGGTGGCTTTATTTGCCAGTCTTCCTCTTTTTCCCAGGATGTTGGCTCTTTGGATCCTCCATTTCTACTTCTTTCTCATTCCCCTGCCCCAACTCTGTGGAACTCTCCCCCCTCTTCCTCAGATAAAAATAAATGTGCATAGTGGATCTTCCTTCTCCACTCTGTCAAGTTATTTGGAGTCATAATTCTACAAATCAAACATGCTATGCTGAAACTGTACTTGTCAACTGCACCAGAGTGTCTCTGGCATTTGTCAACAGAGGAAGGAGAAGGAGTTTGCTTTTGGTCTATTTTTTTCTTCTTGGCTGCCTTGTGTCTGGAAGAAAGGGGAGCTACCTGATCCACGCTGGGTCATCTAGTCTACTACCTCTGCAGGATGCTGCAGTTGTAAAGGGCAGCCAGCATCAGGTTTTAAAATACAGCAGGCATGACTGTCATCTAGGAGAGCATGAAGGTCTAATGTTGTACTGTACTGGGGCTGATTGTAAAGCCACCTTACCATGTCCCCGACCTGTGCCACAACTACTGTCACTGCCCCTTCCTCTTTGTGCTACCATTTTTTACAGCAGTGTAACCAAATATATAGAAAAAGGTAGATTAGAATAAGGATACAGAGGTTGTAGGCCTAGAAGAAAAGGACAAAATGGAGGAGGCTACACAAGGAACATTCCGTCCATTGTAAGCTCTAGTCATTGTCTGTAGATGTGAGGAGACAGGACAGAGGACACTCTGGTGTTTCCTGATAAACAACAATCTAGGTTCTGGTTGTTATCAGCCATGGGCACTTGGAGGCCCCTGAGTGCCTTCTTGTTGGAGAACTTTAAGAATCAGCCTTGTATACAGTCCAGCAAAAATAATGACTATTTTGTTGTCACACCCAGTCCAAGCTATCAGGACAGGATGGAGGTATTCAACTCAGCACAGGAGAGGAAATGCAAAATGCATCACTATGAGGATGTGTTTGTAGGCACTTGGGTGGAGACTTACCTCAGGCAAGAGGCATAACTCTTAGTGCTCCTTGACCCATGGCAGCCAAGCAGGAAGCAGCAGGAGGACAGCCACCAGCTACCAAATAAAAGCATTGCAAAGTCTTTCAAGCCACAGCAACCACAGCAAGTACAGTACTATGTATAATTTACAGGCAGTGCTGCTCAATAATAATTAACAAACATGTCAGTAGTGAGGACCTGAACAGTTTGCCAGAGGACAGCTCCCGGCAAACTTCGGGTGTTCGCCGTTCGCATTTAATTAAAGCTTTTTTGTCTAAAGTTTGTAGTCGTATTTACATTAAATTTAAAGGCCGCCAACTTCAGTGGTTAACAGCACAGCTCCCGTACATGCTAGAAACCCCAAATTCGCTGTGTATGTTAAGGAGGACAGTGGGAACAAGAGGGGGGGGGGGGGGAAAGACCTTGTAGTTTTGAAGAAAATCCATTTCAAAGTTACGATAGGAAAAAAGTGTATATTTACCCACTTTGTCTTCCTTGACGTATAAAAACTTCAAGGAGGACAGGCGCGCTCCCACGGCCGATCGCGCGTGTGCACGTGCACTCCCGGCCGCGGATTCGGTGGCCCAGGAATCAATGTATCGGGCTATGGTGCCCGATCACTGATTCCTCTCCCCCGCTGAAAAAGCGACAGCTTCTCTCGGAAGCTACGCTTTTTCTGAGACTATGTCCCTCTAAGCGTACATTGTACGCTTAGAGTGACGTCATGTAAACAAACTCGAGGTTGCCATCTTGTGGCCAAAGAGAAAAACTACATCTAAAAGTAAAAAAAAAAAATTACATTACACACACTTTTCCATAAATAAAACACTATTTACTCCCCCCCCCCCCTCCCAAAAATACCCACATAAAATGTGTAATAAAAAAAAAAAAACATTACAATTTAAAAAAACAAAAACACATAAATATTTACCTAAGGGTTTAAACTATTTAAATATCTATGTAAAGATGAAATATTTCTATATTTTTTTTTATAAGCTTGTAAATAGTGATGGATGCAAAACGGGAAAAATGCTCTTTTATTTCCAAATAAAATATTGTCGCCATACATTGTGATAGAGACATAATTTAAATGGTGAAATAACCGTGACAAATGGGCAATTACAATACGTGGGTTTTAATTATGGAGGCATGTATTATTTTAAAACTATAATGGCCGAAAACTGAGAAATAATGAATTGTTTCCGTTTTTTTCTTATTCTTACTGTCAAAATGCATTTACAGTAAGGTAGCTCTTAGCAAAATGTACCCCCCAAAGAAAGCCTAATTGGTGGCGGAAAAAACAAGATATAGATCAGTTCATTGTGATAAGTAGTGATAAAGTTATAGGCGAATGAATGGGAGGTGAACATTGCTCGGATGCATAAAGTGAAAATGACTGAGAGCTTAAGTGGTTAAATGTGGTTAAATGACAGGTAATGTATCAACCTATCGGTAGCGGTAGTGTAAATTTACATATATTAAAATAAAGAGCAGTGAATTTCACAAGAGGGTTTCCAGGTAATCAGTATGCAGTGCAAAAATGTGGCAATGCTTTGGCCAGGGATCGCTATACAGCTGCAATATGGCTGTATGAGGATCCTTGGCAACTTTACCTATTTTTTGGACCATTAAATTTTTTTTATTCAGAGTCTGGGAAATTAAAAAAAACATGACGTGGGGACCTCCCTCTCAAGCCTCCTTAACCCCTTATCCCCCATGCAAGCTGGGATAGCCAGAATGCAAAGCCCCGGCCGTGTGGGACTTTGAACCCTGAGCTATACCAGCCCGCATGGTCCATGGTGTGGGAGGCTCTAGAGGAGAGTGGCAGCTGCAATCCATGGACAAGGGGCTCTTTCTCACCTCTGGTGCTGCAGGAGGTGAAGGGGGACAATGACGTCGGGGGGGGGGGCATGTGGGAGTCCACTTTAAGAAGGGGACACCCAGATGCCAGCCCCCTCCCCAGGTGAAATGAGTATAGTGGCACATAATGCTGTTTATCCATTTCCACAAAGGGTTAAAAAGAAATAAAAACTCAACCACAAGATATGTATTTTAATGTTCTAAATTAATGATGAATACTATTTACCTTTAAAAAAACATGTTCCCATGCCAATATCCTCAGAAATGATTCCATGTCAATATCCTCAGTTAGCTTGATTGAAGATCTCCATGCACCTGCTGCTCTCCTGCCACAGCTCTAGCTATACAAAGTATAGCTAGAGCCTAAGCATCTTTAAATTTGCTTCAAAGGCTCCCCATTGGTCTATTACCAGACCAATGGGAATCTGGAGGATTCCCATTTGCTTGTTAGTAGACCAATGGGGAGCCCTGGAGGGAAATTTAAAGATGTTTAAGGATTTAAGTATACTGAGTATAGCTAGAGCTCGATCCCTCCTGCGCGGCTCCCATAACTTAACGTTACTTTTATTCCGCCAGCAAGTAATTTTTGACGGGAAATGACATAGGTGTCTCCCAAAAGATAAGACGATGTACAAGAGGCATTATTGTTGAAAAAATACATTTCTCAACTTTTATTTATATTTGAACAAAAAGTGTCCAGTCAACAATTATTCATACCCTTCAAGAAATGTCACAGTCTATGGGAAAATCCAAAGTTCTGTACCATTCGAAATAGTCCAAGCTGTTCTAAAGCATTCTAATTACCCTGATTGATTGGGAACAGTGTTTTAATCAACTTAACAGGTGAAAAACAGCATCTCTCTGCAGCTGGTTTGTGGACAGTCATGGCTAAGACAAAGGAGCTCAGTGGGGACCTGCGGCTGTGCATTGTGGCTGCTCATAAGTCAGGAAAGGAATACAAGGCCATTTTTGAATGTTTTCAAGTTCCAGTGGCTGCAGTGTAAAGTATTATTAAAAAATACAAGATGTTCCGCACTGAGGAAAATCTCAGAGGATGTGGTCGGAACCCAAAAGTGACACCTGTGCTGGCCAGGAGGATAGTGAAAGAGGTGAAAAAGAATCCAAGGATCACCGCCAAGGCCATCCTAGTGAATCTGGGCTCTGCTGGTGGCAATGTCTCAAGGCAGACAATCCAACAGATACTGCACACTGCTGGGTTCCATGGATGCAGAACAAGTAGAACACCACTTCTCCAAATAAGGCACACAAAAGCTCACCTGGCCTTTGCAAATGCTCATCTGGACAAAGAAGAAGACTTCTGGTCTTCTGTGAAACAAAAATTGAATTATTTGGTCACAATGATGTTTCCTTCATTTGGTGTAAAAAAGGAGAAGCCTTCAACCCAAAGAACACCACCCCCACTGTCAAGCATGGTGGTAGGAACCTAATGCTTTGGGGTTGTTTTTTCAGCCAATGGACCAGGGAACCTAGTCACAGTAAACAGCACCATGAAAAAAGTGGAGGATTGAAACATGAGGATTCTTAATGACAGCATCAGGTAGTCTGTGGAGAAACTTGGCCTTGGCCCCCAATGGACATTTCAGCATCACTATGACCCAAAACACACAGCAAAAGTGGTGAAAAAATGGTTAGCAGACAAAAACATTAACGTTTTAAAGTGGCCCAGCCAGAGTCCTGACTTGAATCCAATTAAGAATCTATGGAGGGAGCTAAAGATTAGGGTGATGGCAAGAAAGACCCTCCAATTTGAAGGTTTAGAGCTCATTGCTAAAGTTGAATGGGCAAAAATACCCATGGAGACATGCAAAAATCTGGTCTGCAATTATAGGAAGCGTTTGATTGCTGTAATAGCCAATAAAGGCTTTTCTATTGATTACTGAAAAGGATATGAATAAATTTGGACTGGTCACTTTTTTGCTTAAATGTAAATAAAAGCTGAGAAATGTTGTTTCCCACAATAATGCCTCTTGTACATCGTCTTATTATCTTTTGGGAGACACCTATGTCTTTTCCCATAAACAAAAATACTTGCTAGTTGAATAAAAATAACTTTGTCAAAATTTGCCAGGGGTATGAATAATTATGGGCAGCACTGTAGATGGACTGAGTAATACTTAAATTAATCAAGCTTGGATCTTGGACTTCTGCCCCCCTGTTGCAGATATTACTGATTATCTCATTCTAGGCCTGTCAACTTCTTAATATAAACCATCAGCTAAGGAGCCTTCTGCCTACTCTGTAGCCTGCCATTTTTTTTACCATGACAACTAGGACCTCTCCCAGAGCCTTCTGCCTGTGCTTTGTGGCCTACCCTATTTATTCTTACAACTACATGGGCACCTTCAACTGCCCTCTGCCTTTGCTCTATGGCCTGCCAAATGTATTATTATGATGACAGCAAAGACTCTTCCCAGTGGTTTCTGTCTGTGCTCTGTGGCCCAACTAATTTATTCTTACATCTGTGATAGCCCCTCCAAGTGTCTTCTGCCTCTACTTCGAGGCGTCTATCATTTTTAAAACAACTCAAGAACATTTTATCTCTAGAAATGTGTAATTTGATAGGAAAACCACTTTAAAGGACAGTTGTAGTGAGAGTGATATGGAGGCTGCCATATTTATTTCCTTTCAAACAAAACTAGTTGTCTGGCTGCCCTGTTGATCTATTTGGCTGTGGTAGTCCCTGAATAAAACCAGAAACAAGCATGCAGCTAATCTTGTCAGATCTGACAATAATGACAGAAACACCTGATCTGCTGTATGCTTGTTTAGATTCTAGGGCTACAAGTATTAGAGGCAAATGACTGATATTGATTATAAGGAAATAAATATGGCAGCCTCCATATCTCTCTCCCAACAGTTGTCCTTTAACCACTTGCCGACCGCACACTCATAACGTGCGTCGGCAAAGTGGCAGCTGCAGGACCAGCTGCAGCCTAATTAATCAGGAAGCAGCCGCTCGTACGAGCGGCTGCTTCCTGTCAAATCACGGCGGGGGGCTCCGTGAATAGCCTGCGGGCCGCCGATGGCGGCTCGCAGGCTAGATGTAAACACAAGCGGAAATAATCCGCTTTGTTTACATTTGTACGGCGCTGCTGCGCAGCAGCGCCGTAAGGCAGATCGGCGATCCCCGGCCAATCAGCGGCCGGGGATCGCCGCCATGTGACAGGAGACGTCCTGTCACTGGCTGCACAGGACGGATAGCCGTCCTGTGCAGCCCCGATCACCGGGGGAGGCAGCAGGTAGGAGAGGGAGGGGGGAATTTCGCCGCGGAGGGGGGCTTTGAGGTGCCCCCCCGCCACCCACAGCAGGCAGGAGAGATCAGACCCCCCCAGCACATCATCCCCATAGGGGGGAAAAAAGGGGGGCAATCTGATCTCCCTGCCTGCACCCTGATCTGTGCTGGGGGCTGCAGAGCCCACCCAGCACAGATCAATCAAACCAGCGCTGGTCCTTAAGGGGGGGTAAAGGGTGGGTCCTCAAGTGGTTAAGCATCTTCTGTCTCAACACTATAACCTGCTTAACTGGTTAATAGGACCATTCTGAGGGCCCTCTCCCTCTATTCTGAGACCAACATAATATTAAAGAGTAACTGTCGGGCATAAAATCGAAAATCAATTCTTTATTTGTTATCTGGTAACAAGTAATAGGGATGCTGATTAGGCAATCCAAAAGTTAAAAATTATTCTTATTTTTCTTCTCCATAAAACATCATTCCCCAGTTTCCCTGACTCTTATTTGGTACATCTGCCGCACAAAGGAAGTTGCAGGGCATGCTGGGTTTTCTCTTTTTTCTTCTTTACTTTCCCCTCAGACTTAAGTTATGCAGTCTGAAGATGGGATGGGGGGCAATTATACACAGACAGAGTAAGGGAGGAAATTATGTCAGGATATGTTATGTACGTAGAAGAAGTATTCACCTACTTATATATGTGTTTGTTTGTTTTTCTGAGATAGTATGGCTGACAGAGTAGACCATTTTCAAAAGCCTTTTGCCTGTGCTGTGAGTCCAAGTTATTGTTAGGTTGGGGAAAGTTGGAGCCTTCTTCAGGCTGTTACTGCTGTTTGAGTCACTATTGAAGAAAATGTCTGACACCTCCTGCACTCCTCATTGCATGGGCTTTATGTGAGACCGGGTGATTATAGGGATGGAAAATAAGGGTCAGCCTGAGGAGCCTGAAATAGTAATCCTTTTTATTGAACTCTATGTCTCTGTTGAAGAGATTGAAGAACATAGTCCCCACAGAGTCTTGGAGCTCTGTCTTGAAATGAAGCAAATTCCCCGAAGAGGTAGTTGCTGACTGCACTGAGAGGTGTAATTTAAGAAAATTGGTTGAGCTTTTATAAATAGAATACAGTTGTCTAATATATAAACATTAAAGGCGGATTTTGACACCATTTATGAAAATCCACAAAAGCTGTGGGACAGAATATCCTGCGTGCATGATAAGTCATTTTAGGCAGTGTAACTTTGTATAGAATCCATATGGTGGGCAGCACGGTGGCGTAGTGGTTAGCTCTCTCGCCTTGCAGCGCTGGGTCCCTGGTTCGAATCCCAGCCAGGGCACTATCTGCAAAGAGTTTGTATGTTCTCTCCGTGTCTGCGTGGGTTTCCTCCGGGCACTCCGGTTTCCTCCCACATTCCAAAAACATACGGATAAGTTAATTGGCTCCCCCTAAAATTGGCCCTAGACTATGATACATGCACTACATAATATAGACATATGGCAATGGTAGGGATTAGATTGTGAGCTCCTTGAGGGACAGTTAGTGACAAGACGATATATATATATATATATATATATATATATATATACAATGTACAGCGCTGCGTAATATGTCGGCGCTATATAAATACTAAATAATAATAATAATAATAATAATATGGTCATATAGTACTCTGATTATATTGTACATACTTGTTGTCAATTATATACATTTTGTAATCAAGTAAATACCATGGCATTGCATATACAATATTAGATATCATCTTTTATTCAGTACAAAATACAGATCATTGCCACAACCACAGCTACACAGTGATTTATACATTTAATTATACCAGTGTGGGTGACATGATCTTTAAATAAACAAGACACAAAACATTTATATTGCACTTTTCTTCTGGCGGTCTCAAATCACTTCGAGGCTGCAGCCACTTGGGGCACAGTCCACGGAGACCAGGATCATTACTCCTTACTGTTTTACATACTGGCTTATGCTAAAATTCGAACCCTGGTCAAGGACTCAAATCCTACGTCAAAGGATCCAGCTGACAAAGTATATGTTTTAATAATATATCATTCTTGCGGTATTTATTGCTTTTAAGATAAATGTCGCTTAAAAAATACATATTTTGTTTTATTTATTTTTGATACTTGTGCTATGACACCACCTACTTTTGGTTTGGATCTCTAATAACTCCATGTTTAAGGGTTTAAATAACCCATTTAACAATTGTAAAGGATACCTGTAATGAGTTTACAGTGGACGTCGACTTGCAAGTCGGCAAAAGCGAAAGTGAGCCGTGGCAGGGGACCGGAGGATTGTTCCAGGGCGGCGCAGGCACAGGGTAGCTGCAGGTGCCAGAAGCCCCAGGTAAGCAAAACTTTTTTTTTTTAACTCATTACAGGTTTCATTTAAATGCAAATACCCGGTAAATATATATGAAAAAAAATACACTTTGCTTTACTGCTGTTTGATTTTTACAGAGTATCTAGTTAAAGCGGACCCAAACCAAATATTTTTTTTTCTTCAAAGTATTTAGTTGCACCACTCTGACACATACAAACATAAATAAACACTCCTTCAAGCCTATGAGCATTTTAGTGCATGCTTTTCACCCTCCTCTTTGCATAATTACGGTTATACAGGTGGCAGCCATTAGCAATTCCTCCATTGCTGGGACACCATCTACTCCACCAGTTTGCCGGATTATTTGCCGGCAATATGAAAGAAAGGGAGGGGTTTCTCCAATAAATGTAAAATATTTTATATTTGTCATCATGCAGCTGAAAAAAGGCTGCTATTTATTATTATAATTTAGAAAATAGGTTTTATTTCTGAAATCTTGTATTTTAGTTTGGGTCCACTTTAAGTGAACCAGAACCACTAGGGTATTGTAAGCAACTAAAAGGAATCTAAAAGCCCCCTTACTTTAAAAAAAATCTTATATATATATTTTTTTATTTTTTTATACAGCAAGTATTTGCTGTTCATCTTTATGTGAGCAAGAGGCAATTCCCATAATGCATCACATCAGTAGATGAATATGCAAATAATTTTTTCATGCCCCTGAAAAGACAGAACTGCTGATGTGCAGTGTTTCTAAATGCTATTAATTTTGACTCTGCAACAAAAGTGTGTTATTCAACATGCCATCATCGAGCCCACATACTTTTTAATATCATGAATAAACTTTATTTATAAAAGCACTAATATATTGCGTACCACTGTACAGTAGATGGGGGAGGCTTTACAATGTTACAGTTTCTCACCACAAATCCCCTGGCCATTCAGTGGAGATTTCCTAACATGTCTGATCCCTTCTCAATCAACAAATTATCCCTAGAAAGATTAAAAGTTGGCCAAATAGGACTTCTAGATTCCAACAAGTCAACAGTAGGAATCTATTGCCACATGCTACCTCCACCTTCCCAAATGAGGCTTCGATAAATAACTAACACATTTATGGTATTCTGTACAGGAAGCAGGCTTTGTTGCCTGAATATTGCAAATAAATTAAAATGTTATAAAGTATATGGGCTGATACTGCTCAGAGAGTAGTAGAGCATACTGCATGGGTGGAAATGTAAAGGGCAGAGAAGGATCCTCTCCTAGGCAACTTAGGCAGGTGCCTGGGATCTAGTGGGTTTCAAGGGGCCCACCTGTGACATCCCCTGACCCCAGTTCGCTTCAGCTTACCAAAAAGACCATTAGGGCCTGTACACACTGCTGTGCTTGCTCTGCGTTTTTAAAACGCATGCGATTTTTAAATCGCAAAGCCTTCATGAGAATAGAATAATCACTTCTCACCAGTGTGTACAGGTCTTCGCGTTTTTTATGATTTCGCATGCGATTTTAAAAGCACAGCAGTGTGGGGGCGCCGAATCTACTACATTGACTAGGGCCCCATTACATATTAATACATCTCTGGTAAAGGGGTCTATCATTGCCAACCCCTTGCAGATACACAGATACCATCAATACTGTTGAATCTGCCCGCTCATTCCTAGTTATCCTCTCTACTTCTGTAAAGCAAAATAAATACACATCTCTGTTTTTTTTTACATATGCACCGATTTCATCATTATGAAATTATCATGCAAGATAAAAGATAAAGAGTATTCATGAAATAAAAAATATTCAAAGCTGATGCGATTAATGTATGACATTTTCGCTTCTATTTCATGTTTGCAGTACCGCTGAATATACAGAGATAATCATGTTCTTGTCCCAGAAAAAAATGTAAATAATCTCAGTCAATTTTTGTACTGATTTACAAGAAACCAGCAGGTAAGAAGAAATTTGAATTTCAAGATGTGAAATTCTCTAAGTTTAAAAATGCGCAGTTCATCATCTCTTTTTTTTTCCATCTATATCTTTGAACAAAACATCACATAATAAACAGCATAATATTTAAATGATAAAATGTTGCCTAAGTTACTAAGTAAATATATGGAGGTCTTAATTGCGTTATTGCAAATAAAATACTACACCCATCTATATAAATATCAGAAATACATATGCAGTAATCACTTAATTGTTGAACAAAGTTTTGGGTAGCATTTAAAAAAAGATTTTTGTTTTATATCTGCTCAGTTTGGATTTACTGTATAATCATTTCCCTATTTCCTAGTCTCTGGAAATTCCTGGCTTTACAGCAAATGAATTCATTTTATACTTTTATATAGCACTGACACATTTTCTACCATAATTTGCAAAGAACATTGAACAATTCAAATCACTGTCACTCAACTAAGTTTGAAAATGTAAATGCAATTAAAGTGGAACTGACTTATTTTACACAGATTCAGGTAGGTTTCAAGCATATGTCTTTATCTTGGTTAAAGACAACTCAACATTTTGTGTCTACAAAAAAAACAAAAAAACGAATATAGATTCTAACTCTTCCACACACTACTAAGGAAAGTGTGTTTTTGTTTCCTGTTTCCCTCCCTAATATATCCTCGGTTTTTGTCATTTGTAATATGTGAGACTTGAATGGAAATCTTACCAGAGTCACAAAATGGAAACAATGGCCTCAATACAATAAGCTTTATCAAACGTTTGATAATTTACCTCATGGGTAAAATCTAATTTTGAATTCACTAAGGTGTTATATATTTAACAAGTGTTTTATCGATAAAACGTTCAATAAATACATAACACCTTAATTAATTAAAAATTAGATTTTACCCATGAGATAAATTATCAAACATTTGATAAAGTGTTTGATAAAACTTAGTGAATTGAGGCCAATGTCTTTATCATTTCAAAGTTTTGTTGTTGGTAACTTGCACAGAACAAAATTATTAAATATAAACATAAACATTTTTTCTCATTCAATGTCCAATCTGATGAAACTTTACAAAATGTTACTTTAAATACGCATGCTGCCAAAGTTAAGAGTAAAGTACTAAAGGGCAGGAGGTTGTTTTATGTATGTATAAAGTAGGATAAGAAATGTTATCCCTCCAAACCAAATAGTTATATTATGCAGAGTGTGGAAAGAAAAAAAAAAAAGGTGCCAAATCTAAGCATATTATGCATAGAAGAAAATGTTAAGGGCATATGGATAAAGTTCATAATTATATACTTTGGCTACCAAGGAAGGGGAACACCCTGAGGAGTCATAACGAAATAACACCTGACTTTCCTCAGAGGTGGTCAAAAGGATGGCCATAGCCCAAAAGGAACAAACGCAAAAAGAGATAAAAAGATAATGTGCATATTCAATGGTGCATTGTGGGTAGCCACAGATGTTCGCTTAAAGCTGAATTATCACAAATACCTTCTGTTTTAAAAAGGCAAACCACACTAAGCATTACTTTTTAGTAGGAGGGCTTTTCGTTCTCTTTTAGTCCCCTATATTTTCCTTGTGGTTTTGGGTCACCCACTTCCACTATGTGAAAGCCTGTGACACAGGAGTGAACCCCATTTGGGAATTGGATAGAAAGGTTAATGGTAAAAAGTGATAAAAGGCCAATTTAATAAAGAAGGAAATACCTCCAAGGAAGATAAGAAAAAGACACCGAGAGCCCAATATGGTGTAGTATGCTCGGAACAATAGTGAATAATGTAATGTGAGAAGGTTATACTCACAAACAAGGGTTACCGCTGAGGCAACCACTGTGAATGCAGGTGAGGAGATTAGACCTGTCCTCACTCAGGGTTAAGAAGTCGCTCTCTGTAGATAGAAGAAAGGTAGGGGTGGGTCCCCCTTCCACCAGGGGTGGACACTATAATGACTTTGATGAACAGAGGTGCCAGCAGAATAAAAACAATAATTAAAAGTTTTAAAATATGCTGGGGAGACAGTAGTGGACTTACCTCCGAAAGCAGACTAGACTACTTGTCTGACATAAATAAACACTTTATTAGTACCCCCAATAGATGCAACATGTTTTGCAGGACCCAGACCGCTTCATCAGGCAATAAAACAGGGGACAAACAGTAGCTCTCAGGTAGACATTTGACTAAGTGGAAACTGAGAATAAACTTCATTTGCACTTTTTTTTCAGTGCCATCAATATCAGTCTTATGTCCCTTGAAATGAGCATCTAGACTGTGTTTTTTTTTTTTTTGTTGTTGCATGTGAACAATAGAAAAACCTGTCTGCCAGAGGTATAAAATGGGAGATGGACCTTGACAGTGAAGATTTCATCAGGGCAGTATGGTATTATTTACAAAGAATGTGAGTAACATAGAGTGCAGTATAAATTAAGAGCATAGAAAGACAGTAAGCATTTCGCACAAGGGTTTACCAGATGCCCTGGAAAAAAAGTTAAGCCAAAAATAAACTTGTTAATAACAGACCTATTCATTAATAAATCTTCAACTTTCTGTAATAATACCTACAATCGCAGACTCTGTTCATAGAAACTGAATAGATTACAATACATTTAATATGTTTCAAGATGCATTATCAATGAACAAGCTCATGGAGAATATGCTAGACTAACATACATATTTTCCTTTAATGATGATTCCTGATCTGCTATTCAGTTAAATATTGTTTTGTCGATGCATAAAGACTAGAGGTGAACGGTTCCAGGTGAACATTGGTGGTTGGCGAACTTTTACGGAAGTTCGATTCGCCCCATAATGCACTATGAGGGTCAACTTTGACCCTCTGCATCACAGTCAGCAGGCACATTGTAGCTATTCAGGCTACAGTAAGCCCTGGAGCCCCACCCCCCCTTATATAAGGCAGGCTCCGGCGGCCATTACACTCACTCGTGTGCCTGCTAGTGAGAGGAAAGGGACAGCTGCTGCAGACTTGTTCTTCTAGGGACAGATTAGTTAGGTTCTTGGCTGCTTAGTTTGCTCCTTGGCTGATTGTTATTGCTTTATAGCACCCTAGCTTTTGTCAGCGCTCACCCTGTACTTTTTTTTTTTTTTTTTTTTTTTTTTTTTTTTTACTGTGTGTCAAACTGACACTTTTGTTGCATGCACAGCCTTGCTAATTGATAGTGTGTGTGTACCACTGCCAGCAGCCCAGCACATTCAGTGACTGACTGCCTGTGTGTGTGACAGGGAGCTGCACATTGTAATACCCAGTACTGCATATACCCCCAGTACCTGTTGTGTTTACTTAACCCACCTCATCACTGCACATAACTACCTGTAGTGTTGAGTGAACCCAGCTCACTGCATCCTACTACTACCTGTTGTGCTTACTTAACCCACCTCATCACTGCACATAACTACCTGTAGTGTTGAGTGAACCCAGCTCACTGCATACACCTAATACCTGTTGTGTTTACTTAACCCACCTCATCACTGCACATAACTACCTGTAGTGTTGAGTGAACCCAGCTCACTGCATATACCTACTACCTGTAGTGTTGAGTGAACCCAGCTCACTGCATCCTACTACTACTACCTGTTGTGTTTACTTAACCCACCTCATCACTGCACATAACTACCTGTAGTGTTGAGTGAACCCAGCTCACTGCATATACCTACTACCTGTTGTGTTGAGTGAACCCAGCTCACTGCATCCTACTACTACCTGTTGTGTTTACTTAACCCACCTCAACACTGCACATAACTACCTGTAGTGTTGAGTGAACCCAGCTCACTGCATATACCTACTACTACCTGTTGTGTTGAGTGAACCCAGCTCACTGCATCCTACTACTACCTGTTGTGTTTACTTAACCCACCTTATCACTGCACATAACTACCTGTAGTGTTGAGTGAACCCAGTTCACTGCATATACCTACTACCTGTAGTGTTGAGTGAACCCAGCTCACTGCATACACCTAATACCTGTTGTGTTTACTTAACCCACCTCATCACTGCACATAACTACATGTAGTGTTGAGTGAACCCAGCTCACTGCATATACCTACTACTACCTGTTGTGTTGAGTGAACCCAGCTCACTGCATCCTACTACTACCTGTTGTGTTTACTTAACCCACCTCATCACTGCACATAACTACCTGTAGCGTTGAGTGAACCCAGCTCACTGCATATACCTACTACCTGTTGTGTTGAGTGGGCCCAGCTCACTGCATCCTACTACTACCTGTTGTGTTTACTTAACCCACCTCATCACTGCACATAACTACCTGTAGTGTTGAGTGAACCCAGCTCACTGCATATACCTACTACCTGTTGTGTTGAGTGAACCCAGCTCACTGCATCCTACTACTACCTGTTGTGTTTACTTAACCTACCTCATCACTGCACATAACTACCTGTAGTGTTGAGTAAACCCCGCTCACTGCATATACCTACTACCTGTTGTGTTGAGTGAACCCAGCTCACTGCATCCTACTACTACCTGTTGTGTTTACTTAACCCACCTCATCACTGTACATAACTACCTGTAGTGTTGAGTGAACCCAGCTCACTACATATACCTACTACCTGTTGTGTTGAGTGGGCCCAGCTCACTGCATCCTACTACTACCTGTTGTGTTTACTTAACCCACCTCATCACTGCACATAACTACCTGTAGTGTTGAATGAACCCAGCTCACTGCATATACCTACTACCTGTTGTGTTGAGTGAACCCAGCTCACTGCATCCTACTACTACCTGTTGTGTTTACTTAACCTACCTCATCACTGCACATAACTACCTGTAGTGTTGAGTAAACCCCGCTCACTGCATATACCTACTACCTGTTGTGTTGAGTGAACCCAGCTCACTGCATCCTACTACTACCTGTTGTGTTTACTTAACACACCCCATTACTGTACATAACTACCTGTAGTGTTGAGTGAACCCAGCTCACTACATATACCTACTACCTGTTGTGTTTACTTAACCCACCTCATCACTGCACATAACTACCTGTAGTTTTGAGTCAACCCAGCTCACTGCATATACCTACTACCTGTTGTGTTGAGTGAACCCACCTCACCGCATCCTAGTACCTTTACTGTTCAGTGAACCCAGCTCACTGCATATACCTAGCATCCCCCCGAGATGGACAAAATGGACAAACCAGGTAGAGGCAGACCCAGAGGAAGGCCACCAGGCACCGGCAGGTCTGTGCGAGGTGGTGTTGCTGTGATTTCATGTGGACCTGCCCCAAAATACAGTGCTCAGAAGAAGGCACGTGCCATCACTTCCCAAAATCGTGAGGTGATTGAGTATTTAACACAGAACACCTCATCTCCCGCAGCCACCAGCGCTACAACAAGCACCACATCCGCTGCATTTGACACTTCGCAGGAGTTATTTGGTGGTGGTGAAATCACCGATTCACAGCCACTACTGCAACAACAAGAAGAAGGCGCAGGTACACCACCTCCTACGTCTGAGTTAGGTGGCGATAGTATGGACGTAACGTGTGTGGAGGGGGCTGATGAAACACCTGAAGTTGGTGCAGTTGAGGAGGTGTCTGAGGAAAGTGCAGCTGGCCAGGAGGATTATGATGACGATTATACGGATACCACATATGTTCCCGGTAGAGGAGATGACCAGGGGGACAGTTCAGAGGAGGAGTCAGAGAGGACTAGGAGGAGACGACTCCATGATAGAAGCAGAGGGAGCTCGTCCTCAGAAACAGCTGGGGCAGTGTCCGGCGCCATGTATCGCCAGCTATGGCCAGACAGCCAACATGCCCTTCAACGTCAGCTGCTGATGCCACCGTAGCGCCATCACCCCAGGGGGGCTCAGCGGTTTGGAAATTTTAACGTGTGTGTCTCAGATCGGAGCAAAGCCATCTGTTGTCTCTGCCAGCAAAAATTGAGCCGTGGAAAAGCCAACTCTCAAGTAGGGACAAGTGCCTTACAAAGGCACCTGGAGAAAAGGCACAAACAGCTATGGCAAGAACACCTGAGGAAAAGCAGCACCCCTCAAAAGACAAGCCGCCGAGAACAACCGCAGCAGCCGTCACAGGGGGCTTCTGCTGCTCCACGTTCCCATGGTATTGTTCGTGGCTGGGGGGAGGAAGAATGGCTACACTTAAACAATTTAAAAATACAACCATCTACATTTTCAAACAATTTACAAAAATGCCAACAAAACTTGCCCTCCGTAAAACATTCTTGGCAAATGCTTTCGACTTGGTTTGTCTTCCGCTGGCTCAAGGGTCCATCTGACCACAGATGCCTGGTCTGCAAAGCACGGTCAGGGCAGCTACAGCATGGGTCTCAGCAGGCTCCCACTTCGGGCCGGAATCCAACCTTCATTCCCCGTGGTGACAATGGCAGACTTGCCCTCCATAACGGATTCCCGTTAAAGGATTTAAAGTTAATTCATTTCAAATACACAGCAGGGCATCGAAAGTCTGCCTTCTGTATTGTTATTTTTGGTCACTACCTCGGGGCGGGCGTGCTTGCCTGCCTGCTGCCCTCCTTGGATGTGTAGTGGTAGCCATTTCTCAGGCTCCACACCGGATTCCATCCCTCATTCCCCGGCCATTACCCAGGGTCACAAATGGCAGACTTGCCCGCCTCCATATGATTCTCGTGAAAGGAATGTGGTGTCATCTTTGCCCGCCATAACTGGTTCTCGTTCAAGGATTTAAAGTACATGCATTTCAAATACACAGCAGGGCCTCGAAAGTCCGCCTCCTGTATTGTTATTTTTGGTCACTACCTCGGGGCGGGTGGGCGTGCATGCCTGCCCGCTGCCCTCCTTGGATGTGTAGTGGTAGCCGTTGCTCAGGCTCCACACCGGATTCAAACCCCTCATTCCCCGGCCATTACCCGGGGTCACAATGGCAGACTTGCCCTCCTCCACAGGATTCTCATTGTAGCGGTACTGAACAAGTACACTGCAAGTAGAAAATGTAATTTAAAAACAAAACGTAAGCTTTTTAACAATGCCATGGAAAGTTGAGAAGGAAGTCACACATTACCTGACATCACTGAGTGAGGAAGAGCAATCTCGTCATGTTGTGCAGTAGTCCAGCATGGCCGTCACTACACAAAGAGCTGTTTGCGGTGCGTTACACAGTGAGTTTGGTGTGTCAGTGTGAAGCAGTACTCTAATTACACTCCCTGATTGATGTATACACATGCAAGATGTTTGAAAACACGTTAGGCCTGCAATTTAGCATTCAATGTGATTTCTGACCTTAAAATGCTGCTTTGCGTCACATCCAGATTTTTCCCCGGGACTTTTGGCATGTATCCCACTCCGCCATGCACCCGTCCAGGTGTTAGACCCCTTGAAACATCTTTTCCATCACTTTTGTGGCCAGCATAATTTTTTCTATTTTTCAAAGTTCGCCTCCCCATTGAAGTCTATTGCGGAAGTTCGCGAACCCGGTTCGCGAACCGAAAATCGGAGGTTCGCGACATCTCTAATAAAGACACAAAGCAGTAGAGACATTTAAAGGGTATCTGAACTGACACATGACATGATGAGATAAACATGTGTATGTAAAACGCCATGCATATAAGTAGGATGTGATTTTTTTTTCTATTTGTCACTGTAAAGGTTAACTAGTTACAAGCCAAAAAACTCTTGCCTGTCAGAGTACAATTTTTGAGTGGAGGGAACAGATTAAAAAAAGTCAACGATTCACAGATTGTGGCTCTGGAAGATTTAAAGACTGTCATTCAGCTGAGACAATAAAAACATAAAACCAACTTTTTTACCTTTTAAACAAACAAAAAAAAAAATTTGTTTAAAAAATAATCATATTTAGGAGAAGGAGGATAGATACAATTGTTTATTTCATCAGTTGATTTTCAGTCCAGGTTTGCTTAACCTCCTGTAACCTCTTAAAAAAAAGTTACTCACCTAAGAAAACAGAAGGCTCTAGATCCCTTAGAATCTTCATATTCCTCTCTGCGTCCCCTCATTCCACCAATGGCCCCAACTTTCCAGCCTCCAATTCAAATGTCGAAGAGGTCTTTGGGTCTCCTCAGAGGGCCATAACTCAGAGACCCGAGTGCTTCTGAGGAGACGTGAAGACACAGCCAATGGGAGATGTGAACAGGGGCCTGGTAGTGGAACAAGGGGACACAGATAGGAACGGGAAGGCTCTAGAGGATCCAGAGCCTTCCTTCCCCTTAGGTGAGTGCCCAACTTTTTTGTTTTAGGAGGTTGCAGTTGTGTTTTAAAGGATAAGTGCACAGTAAGCTTAGGCAGTGTGGGACCATTAGACATTAACTAAAGCTACATTTCAAACTTTTTGGTAAACATCATGCATAGAACTACAGACTATATTCAAAATATATTCTGAAATAAACTATTACAACTGAACTCAAAACAAACTGAATGTGGCAAATTCTTAAAACAATACTTGGTGTAAATTGTCAGTATTATCTTTGTACATTAACTTTTCAAGTTCAAAAATCCATTTGGTAGCTTTGTTCACCTGCATCTGTGCACCTATCCATACAAACTTCAGTGATCTAGAGCCAGAATAGTTTCCTGCTAGAAGACAATGGGCCCGATGCACAAAATGCCGGTAATTTTGTTATGCGCCAGTAGCTCATGGCACTTCTACTGGTTATAATGCCAAGAGAGCCCCAACTGTAACTTTTTTTGTTAAGTTGCTATGGTAACGCATGACGTACCGCAGATTATGCATGGTGCTAACAGAGTAACGAGCAATGCTCCATTGGCATCAGGACTCATAAAACTGGCATGCGCTACTTGTGCTTGGCAAAATGACTGAACTTTTGAGCATCAGGCTCTACATTTACTCAACAGCTATTTTAATTTCACATACAAAATGGTTTGTACTGTAATGCTAGGTACACACCATAAAATAGTTTCGCAGATAGATGGTTTGATAGATCATTTCCATCGTGTCCGATCTTATTTTTAATAATTTTTCTGATCTATTTCTCATAGAAGTGAATAGAAATTGATAAGAAAATTGTTCGGAAAATCAAAATCGACTAAAAAATCTCATTGTGTGTACAAAGCATTATGCATGAAAGTTGGAAAATGTAGCCTATCTGCTGTTCCTCCTACTTTGAATGTCACACTATCACCCCTGAGTGACCCACCCACCTGTTGAGTCCAGATAGGAGAGGAAACAATCTGTACTGGAGTAGCAAGCACATTTAGCCAATGAAATAGTAATTCTGTCCACCACTTTGCTTCTGTGCACTGTTTATGTTCACATTTCTTTGTGATCACTATAAAAATTTGTTTTGTTCAGTTTTGGGTTTAGGTGGCTTTTAGCATAAAGTAAGCGTGCACACAGTTCTGTCACATTTTGTGACTTTACAAGTCTGAATCTGTTTAAAAATAGTCTGCACAATAATCTGGATTTTTCCATATCTACTATATCTCATTATAAATACTCCTAGATAAATGTATTGTTCATGCACAAGCTTGAATCTTTTCTGTATTTACAGTCAATTATCAGCATTTAGTGAGCCTAGATCACCATTTTTTTTAAAGTCTGTCTTTCTAGTCCTCCTGTCATCTGTTTGTCATTCATAAATAAAAATATCTCCCATTTTCCACCTAAATATGAAACTGTGCTTAGTTAATGTATGCATAATTAGCTAAAATTGTCCACACTTGCAGAATGGCAAAAATAGGATATAGTTAAAAACGTAATAATTAGTATAAACACTTGAGAAAAAGATAACTTATTTCTCCTGCTCAGTATAAAATGTCTTCACTTTATTGAGTATTCATTAAGGAGTCTTTGGGCTAGACTCCCTAACACTGCTGCTTACTGAGGGCGCTCTAGCACTTTGAGTCCACCAGGAGAAAAGCGCAATATAAATGTTGTCTCTTGTTGTACAAAACTTTAACAATCACATACTAGCTTATACCTGAACATATGCATCATATAATCCACTTCAAGTTTTACACTAAGTAGGAGAAGTGTTATAAACAACACTGCATATTAGGACCATATCACACACTCTATGCAGCGATTTGTTTTCATAATTATTCACTGTTTTCACAGGCCTTGCCCTCCTGGTTCATTTTACAGGTCTAATCATATCGCCAGAATAGTGATTGTTCCTAAAAAGGTCTCAGTAGCTGCCCCAACAGATGACACTGTGCTAATAAGATCTTTAGCCACATACAAGTTGGAAGTATCATTCAAGGATTTCAGGCACCTAAACCTAGGCCAATCACAGCCCGGTTGGTGAGAGGGATGACTCCTACCAGAGTAGCGTAACAGCCTGAAAAAACCAGGAGTGTGCAAAGTGTATACACATGCTATCAGGGATGTTAGCTAAGTAGCAGGTGAATGCAGTAATGTGGCAAAAATGAAAGACAAATCATAGTGGTCAACAGATACAGTTGAGAAGAACTCACTTTTTCAGCATTTTTATTTTTCTTATAATATTCTCTGTCATAAGGGTAGCACGGTGGCATAGTGCTTAGCATGCTCACCTTGCCGTGCCGGGCCCCTGGATTGAATCCCAGCCAGAGCACTATCAGCATGGCGTTTGTATGTTCTTCCCGTGTCTGTATGGGTTTCCTCCAGGCACACAACCTAAAAACATACACAGATAATTGGTTTCCCCTAAAAATTGACAATAGATTACGATACATACACGATACATAACAAAGACATATGATTATGGTAGTGATTAGATTGTGAGCCCCTCTGAGGGACAGTTAGTGACAAGACAATATACTCTGTACAGTGCTGTGGAAGATGTCAGCGCTATATAAATACTAAATAATAATAATCAATAATAAGGGCTGGACACCAGGACTCTCAGCAGACCCTCCTTATCTCACTTATTACAATGCACATCAAGCTATGACTTTAGGGTACTGTTTTGTTTTTTGTTTGTTTTTTTGGGGAAGGGGGGGGGGTTGTTGTTTTTCTGTCTCAGAGATACATTAAACCTACCATTACAATTATCTACTGGCTGTTTCTTGGTTAAAGGGCAAATTAGCAAAATCAGCAGAAGATCAAATAAATATTTCCCTATATTGGGCCTCTGTATTAGGCCACTGTATTAGTTCTATAAACATTTAAAATGGAGATATTAATAGTGATCTGGCAAACCTAGACTGTTTGTTTTTGTAACGATTGTGGAATCGTCTCCGTGGTCAGCGCACCAGACGTGCGCTGACGCGGCGTATTTCCTCCACAAGCGTATAATTGAGGACACCCAGGCTAGGTGCTATGCACCCGCAGAGGGCAATTCCCACCGGCAGATGGCGCTGTGGAGTGCAGGCGAACACAGCCGCTGCACAGCCACAGATGCCAAATGGCAATTGTACAGATCCAGGACAAGGTACAATCAGGCAGAGCTGGATAGCCCACAGGGAACAGAGCAAAGGGACAGAACCAATGTGTGCCCACCAAACTAGTCGCCACCCAGCAACGGCGAACACACAACGGAAACAAAGTAGGAAACGCAATCGCAAGAATGGCGATTGCCAATAGCGACACAAGACTGAGCAGGACAGAGCACCAGGGTAGCAAAGGCACAGTAAATCATACAATGAGGAGATGCGGAAAATAACAAACGCTAGCTAATCGCGAACACCGCACTCATTCGCAACAGTGCACGCGGTTATGCGCGGTCTCCACGTGATAAGCACAATAGAGACAAGCACGCCTAACTAACCATCGACAGACAAACATGAAACAGAGGACGCGAACGCTTGCTTAACGGTTACCTCACCGAGCCTCCAGCAAGCAGTCGTAGCAGACAAGACAGACACACGAAAACAGGGACAAGCGAGAGATAGGATCCACAGCACTAGCGAAAAGTGGCTAGCGCGATCCAGGTACAGAGTAGCAGAACAGAAGGATCCACAGCACTAGCGAAAAGTGGCCAGCGCGATCCCAGGAGACAGAACAGAAGGATCCACAGCGCCAGCGAAAAGTGGCTAGCGCGATCCCAGGAGACAGAACAGAAGGATCCACAGCGCTAGCGAAAAGTGGCTAGCGCGATCCAGACAGGCAGAACAGAAGAGATAGCTGGTAGCAACCGCTGCACCAGCTATGCTCCAAGAACAGAGATCAGAACGACTTCCTATCGACCACCGCTGGGACAGGACAATCGCAACAGACAAACAAAACAGATAAACAATCCTAACTGCACTAGAGAAATCTGCCTAGCACAGTTTCCAGGAATTACTCTAAGCTGATCTTCAAACCAAGAGCATGGCTAACACTCACTAGGAGTGTGTACTACAAACCCTGAAGGAATGACCAGCCAAGGACTGTGGGTAATCCCAACCTTTATACTGCCAGTCATCACAGGAGGTAGGTAGGGGATTTGTATAACTAATGTATGCAAATTCCTCAGCACCAAGCTGCAGAACTGACAGAAGGTCTCTCTTAAAGAGACCTGCAGAATGCAGACGTGAACAGTGGTCAAAACACTGCCTGTCTGCACAGGCAGCTGAGCAGATTCTCACTTTTTTTTTTTCAAACTTGTCTCTACTTATGTACAAGAAGTTTGCAACCCACAACTGGGTCCTATTGAAATACAGTGGGGGTTGCTAAAAGTTTAGTAGATTAGCAGTTATATGATTACAGTCTCGTGCAGGTATACGTAGTGAGAAATTATTCACCCTTTCAATTCTAATCCTGGCATGTTAGAAAAAAATGTGTTATAGATGCACACTTGCAAATTAAATCGCATAGGCGCCAGGTCACATGTATTTTGGTGACTCTGGCTATAATCTGATATAACACAGGTTAGGAAGCAATTTTTAGTTTCTGTAGTTAACATTTATCAGTAATAATAGCAATGATGTAGCTGATTGGAGGTCTCTAGAGATTCCTTTGCAAATTAAACCAATTTAGTGAGAAGTTTGGTAGCATAGATCTTCTGACCACACTAAAGGTGGCCATACACTGGTTAGATTAGCAGCAGATAGATCATCACATAGATTTCTTATCTATCTGATGTGTTTAGGAACATTTTTTACTAGGATTAGAATTCCAATAGATTTCAGTTTGCATTTTTTTGCCATCAGATTTCCATTAGGGCCAATGCAAAATGATAAGCAATCTCAACAGATCGACCTAGATTTTCCACCCTGCCAGACCGATTGAAATCAATCAAAATCGATCGAAATCGGCCGCCAATCGGTCGATCGGTCAACCGATTTGCAATCAACCAATCGATCGATCGATTTTGATCGATTGATCGGTCAGAAAATGGGCTGAGTGTATGGGCACCTTAAAGGTGACCAAACACTTATAGATTTTCAGCAGATTCGACCATCTGATAGATTTTTGTCAGATGCCTGTCAGGAATCTATCTAATGTGTGCCACACAGTAGGAACAGATTTCCAATAGATGTCAGAATAAAATTTATTGGAAATCTAATGGAAATCGATCTAAATGCATTATTGCACCATTAGATCAAATGCAACTCTATGGGCCATCGATCTGCCAGCAGCAGACTGACCTAAATTTTCCATCCTGTCAGATAGATCAAATTGAAATTAGCCGCAAATCGAATGATTGGCCAATCAATCGGACATCGATTTCAAACAATTTGGTCAAATAGATCATTCGATTGATGGCTGAAATCGACCAGTGTATGGGCCCCTTTACACAGCTGCAGCACCATCACACTTACATTAATCACAAAGTGCTCAGAGCTGAGCGCTTATGCATTCACCCAGTGAACTGATAAGAATGAAGCACTCATCACAGGCCGCTGGTCAACCTCAATTAGTAATCCAGACATCATGAATAGGCACGGCAATTAGTGATGAGCACAAATTTTAAACAATTGTCATTTCATATTGTAATTCGCAATTACGATGCAAAATTGTAATACGAATTTGCAGAAAATTGTAATTAATTTCGTTTGTAACCCACAGTCAGGAGCAGATATAATAATTTTGCAGGACTTTAGCATTAATAGCAGAACCCCACACATGCTATCGTCACCAAAATTGCTATGTATGTTAAGGGGAATAGTAAAAAAAAAAAAAAAAACCTCCAAAAAGACCTTGTAGTTTTTGAGAAAATTGATTTAAAATGCAAAGGAAAAATACTTTTTTTTTACTGTGCAAAATGTTATTTTACTGAGTTTAAAAAACATTTTTCCTTTGCATTTTTAAAATGGACGTTCTCAAAAACTACAAGGACTTTCTGAAAATAATTATTTTGATGTGTTCCCACTATTCTGATTAACCTGCGTAGGAATTTTAGTGTTGATAGCATGTATGGGGGCTTTGCTATTAACCGCTAAAGTTGGGTTCAAAATTACGCAAAATTATTCGTGATTATGAATGGATTGCACAAAATCAATTGAATTTCCAAATTTCAATTACATGTGGCCCTAATTTAACATAATTGTAATTAACAGATTAAGATCATCACTAACGGCAATATTACAGTTCCTACCGGCAGCAGGTTACCACGAGTTATGCTGTTAGCGCAACCTACAGTACTCGATTATGGCAAGCATTGCATTAGTAACACCATTACCATAGCAATGCTTGCGTAACTCGCAGTGGCGTAGCTAAGGGGCCCGGTGCAAGTTTTACATGACCCCCTCCCCCCCCCCCTCCAAGCAATCTATACATAACAATTGATATGGTGTATCAAAACCTGCCAAGGACAACCACAGTGTAAGAGTTGCAAGACGGGGTGGGGAACAGTGTGTTAATAATTACTACTATTCAAAGCATCTATAGAAGTGATTATTACCAGCACAGGACTAATAGAAAGGTAATACTGTGATAGAGGGTGGACCCTTTGGGGGCCCCTCTGGCCCAAGGGCCCCGATGCGGTCGCTACCTCTGCAACCCCTATTGCTACGCCACTGGTAACTCGAGTACCGTGGGCTGCATTTATAGCAATATTACTGCAGCTTTGTGCATCAACCACAATGATGGGTAAAATATACAAATAAAGAAGAGCAAATGTTTTGCCCTCTAAACAAAGTTTTGTTGACACGGATGGTCGGAAAGGAGAACTGGCAATCAATTAATTGGCAGCTGAGTAAATGTATCAGTTGGCAATCAATTGTTCATTTATTCAGGATTAGGACTTGTCCCTGCAAATTTCCACTTACTAGTAAATGTAAGTTTGTACATAGGGTGACATGTTCACTAGTTGTGATGAGCTCTTCATGATGTTAGCAGTCAAATGGCTAAAGTGTAATTACTTTCCCATTTTCATAAAAAATGTACATAGCCAAATTCATTGCTACACAAATGTAATGATGTATTGTTATTGAAATTCCCCTCTATTTGATTGTAGCCAGATCTGAATTTCTAAAACTGTGTTTGAGGTTTCTTAAACCTCATGCAAATGACACACATTGCTCTGGTCTACCCATGAGCACCAGCATACAGAAATGAGGCACTACTCTGGTCTACCCATGCTCTGGTCTACCCATGAGCACCAGCACACATAAATGAGGCACTGCTCTGGTCTACCCATGAGCACCAGCACACATAAATGAGGCACTACTCTGGTCTAACCAAAGGTACAAGCATGCAGTTATGAGGCACTATAACTGCACTGCAGTGGCTGGATAGTGTAATGGTTAAGGGCTCTGCCTCTGACACAGGCGACCTGGGTTCGAATCTCGGCTCTGCTTGTTCAGTAAGCCAGTACCTATTCAGTAGGGGACCTTGGGCAAGTCTCCCTAACATTGCTACTGCCTATAGAGCGCGTCTTAGTGGCTGCAACTCTGGTGCTTTGAGTCCGCCAGGAGAAAAGCATGATATAAATGTTCTGTGTTTGTCTGTGTTTGTTTGTACTATGGTCTATCCATGAGCACCAGCACACAGAAATGAGGCACTGCTCTGGTCTATCCAAAGGCACAAGCACACAGAAATTAGGTACTACTATGGTCTATTCCTGAGCACCAGCACACAGAAATGAGGCACTACTATGATCTATCCATGAGCAACAGCTCAGAGAAATGAGGCACTACTCTGGTACCCAAGGGCACCAGCACACAGAACTGAAGCGCTACTATGGACTATCCAAAAGAACAAGCACACAGCAATGAGGCATTAATTTGGGCTGTTTCATTAGTGGGTTGAAAGCAAATATAGGTGGTGACTCATGTAGATATTGATCATTTACTACATCGAAAATGTGTATTCCCAGCCTGTATGGAGCTCACCTAGAAGAAGCTGTTTATATCCTCGCAAATGTGAAATTCAGCATTAAACACTTAAAAGAATGAATCCAGGTATCGCTCTCCAACATATTTTTTACTTCATAAAAGAGCATAGAGAGAGACACGCAAATTATTCTTTAGCTAGCTTTGAATTTAGAACTACTAAAACACAACACAGATTTTGTGTATCTGGAGCTGTAAAACTGGCAAAATGTTTTGGTTTTAGTTTCCTACCCTATACTTGGTTGTGATTTACTATTGTATACCTTACTGTAGAGCCTTCGGTCTTTTAACTGTGCGTTTTCTCCAATCACATTTTTCCTCATTAATTCTATGAATTCTCTTGAACAAAACAAGGCAAGTTATCTATACTGACTTGATGGAGTCTTTTATAACCAAGACAGAGAATTAGCAATCAGCAGAAAGAGGACTGCTACAGAATTATAAGCACTGCTCTTTAGTGGCGTCCCATCTGGTTATATACAAAAGATGTTCCTGAATTGTACAGATGCCAAGATGAGCTCGGAAAGCTTATATTCTCAGAAGCTGTGACCTGAGTTTCCCCACCAAATAAGGCTTGGACTTTTTCAGAATGTTCTTATGTATGAACCTTAAGTGAAGTTTCCATTATACCAAAGACTAGGAAAAATGCCAAGCGCAGAATATCTATTGTGAATTCCTCAGAGGTCAGAGCCAACAGGAAGGCTCAGATACCAAGAACTAGCAAAACATGACGCTTTGTAAATACCATGCACATCTTCACATATCTGTCAGCAACAGGAGGATCAGTTAACACTGAACCAGTTTAGTGACAATAGAACTCCCTCAGTCCAGTAGACAAAATAAAACTGCAGCTTTCTTCTCAATGTTTTATGAACTGATTCATTTAATTTTCTAAAAAAGAATCATACAGATAATACTGAATATTTAGACTAGGATCACCTGACTTGAAATTTAAATCTGTGGTGCAGACTCAAATGTTTTCCTAGATCTGTGTAGGCATGCAGCTGCAGGGCTTGTTTTCATCCGAGGAGAAGCTCCTTGATTAGCTGGTGCCACATAAATGACTTGTAAAGTACTTTGAAAGGCGTTTAGACTCCATCCACTTTTTACAACACTGACTGTCTGTGCTGCAAACTTCTCAGATAAATTCAGACTGTGCCAGCCGCTTTCCAACCTGAACCCTGGAAATGATGTAATGTAACCAACTGGCGAAGCCACACCCATGGAAAGTGACAGTGACTCTTTCCACTCTAATACTTCTGGGCATGAAATCAAAATCTCCAGGCAGGGTGTCTAGAGTTGGGAGCTCATCAGTAAAAGTTAGAAAATGAAAAGAAATATGTGACTGTTATTCCTTCAGATTTTATGCAATACGTTATTTTATTTAAATAAGCCAAAACTATGCAGTATGAGTAACAGCAGGTACATTTTAACTACTCTCTGAGAAATTCTGAAAACCAAAGCTCAGGCAAACGTACTAGACCGTCATATAGGCCCAGTTCACACTGGAATGGTATGGAAAGGTTCCTAACGGATGCGAACGGCTCGAGTTTTAACCTATGGATCCCTTCACATTGGTCTGTTAGTATGAATCTGTTGCACACAATCTGTTGAACGGGCCACAAATTTCCTGCTTTAGCAATTTTTCCGGACCACTGAGCCCTCCGGACCACTGAGCCCAGCGGAAAGGAAACGGATGCTGAAGCACTGCATTGGGGCAATGATAAAATTAAGTTTCTTCACACTAGTGAAGAAATGGACCATTTTATCCAGCGAAGTCCACTTTGGTGATGGGGGTCTGGGGGGATTGGTGGAAATGGAACGAAAGCAGCTGAGTGGCGAAGGAGTGAAAACGGATCTGATTGACAGATCCATTTGCCATTTAATTGCCAGTGTGAACGGGGCCTAAATGGATATTTTGGATGAATAAATGGTCTCTTCCTAAATTTCTAATAAATACCTGTCATAAATGTGTTTTAGTTAAGTCTTTTTTTTTTTCCACAAGAAGGTAAAAATTTAAATACATAAAACAATCAACAATATGTCTAAATAGACATCTAGTACATTGGCACAAAATCATATCACCCAAATTTGATGGAAATCAACCAAAGCTACACATGAGTTCTCACACCTAGAACTAACTTAATATCAAAGATATATATTAATACCTGGAACTCACAGGTGATTTAGACATTGAAAACCACAAAACAATGTGGGAACATGGGACTGATAAAGGTAAATGCCAATAGAAAAATGTGAATACTCTGACCCTGCTTCAAATTCAATAGAAAGCTTTATTCAATAATATAAATAACACTGTATTGACACATTTGTGTCCGTTAAAAACATAAAACACTCACTGCAAGATGTTAATGCACAGCCGGCTGGGCTCACACAAACAGCACATCTGTCATACCAGTCAAACCTGGGATCCCATCACACTCCCGCTATATGCACATGAAGCTGAAGGTTATTGAAGGCAATATGAGCTAAGCAGAGTCCCAATTGGGGAAAAAAAATCTATCCCATAAAGGCTAATTATCCGCCAAAGCATGGAAGTCCTAGATGGCAAGGCTGAAAGCAGTAAACAGTCTGCAGAGCTTGATGCACATGCACATGCAATTAAGGATCAAAGTTCTGCCTCACTGAGGCTCTCGCCACTCAGAAGAACAGTCCATGGCTGTCACCTATCCAAAGGGTTCCACAGTTCAACCTGATGTTGGTTGGTAACATCCCCTGCAACCCACAGCTCACATGTTCAGCAGTGCAGATAGAGTCCCCCACAGGGCCGGCCCTAGACTTTTTGCCGCCTGAGGCAAATTTTGATAACATTGCCACCTCCGCCCGCCCCCCCCCCCCCTCAGTGGGGGGCCTCCGAGCTGGAGGAGTAGCGGGCAGGACGGGGGTATTGGGCCTAGCGGCGGGGGGGGGGGGGGTCGGACCCCCCCTCCCTCGCCTGGGTACCCCGATCTGCGCTCCCCTCCAGCCTTAAATAGTTAAGAAGCAACCGCTACTCGTAAGAGGCACGGGCGGGGAGGACTCACCTCTTACTCGCTCCAGCGTGCGCTCCACTGACGTCACTTCCTGCAACGCTTCTTAACTATTTAAGGCTGGAGGGGAGCGCAGATCGGGGGACCCAGGCGAGGGAGGGGGGGGTCCGACCCCCCTCCCCGCCGCTTGGCCCAATAACCCCGTCCTGCCAGCTACCCCTCCAGCTCGGCGGCCGGCTCTCCGCACCCACGGACGGGCGGGTGGCGCCCCTAGAAATGTGCCGCCTGAGGCGAAAGTTTCACCCCGCCTCATGAGCGGGCCGACCCTGGTCCCTCAGGTAAAATATGAAAAACTGGAGAAGACATGTGCACACGTGTTTTTGCCAGCTGGCAATGGATCCAGCTTCCCTTTCCTTCTTGTGTATGGCCTCCCGCACGGTCAGCCGGTGCCACGCTCTGTCGTAGGCTTTAAGCAGGGTGTGTGGCTGGCCTGTGCATGGTAAGCAGTGAGAACGCCTTCACCACGTGTATCGGCTTCTTCCGGCCTTAATCATGTGATCAGTAGGCGGTGGTTTCGTGCTGCTGTTATATAGCGTAGCTGCCGATGCTACTCTGGTGTTGCATCTCTTCATTGCCATCTTGTGGATGTAGAGTTTAATGCAGTCCCGGCGTCCAGCCTTTTATGTACACATTCACGCGGACATTTGGCCGCATCAGATTGTTGCCATTTTGTGGATATCTTGCTAACTGCATTTCGGCGTTAAGCCTTTTATGTATGCTTAACCGTGGACATTTGGCCGCATCAGGTTGTCGCCATCTTGTGGATTTCATACTAACTGCACCATTGGGGAACACAGTTTCACTATATGCATATGTTCAATTCATCGGCCATATGGAATCAACACCACATTGTGGCTATTTCCTAATTGTGATATCAGAAGGATTCATCTGTTTTTACACACCTTGTGTGGTTCCTTTTTGAACCAGAAATATCTTCCAGATCTCACAGGTCTTTCAACAATTCTATCCTACATTAGGCATACATAGACTATTTCTTCAGCCCTCCGTCTATATCCTAAATGGAAATGTCCTAGCTATTTAACTGTTTTTACCATGTTTCCACCTGGCTTTTTTATATTTTTCAGCGATGGTGGGTGGAAGCTGCCCGCAGTGGGCTTCCTATAGGTTTTAGTGTTCAAATTGTTTGCATCCTTTTCAATCGTCAAGTCAAGGAAAGTAATTTTATTCTCGTCGATATCAAACGTCAACCTAATGTTCCTGTCATTTTGGTTGAGTTGGTCAAGAAAGGAAATAAGTGTCGGTTTGGGGCCCCTCCAGACCAGGAGCACGTCATCTATATAACGAATCCATAGGGCGGCGTGCGCCCTAAAACCTATAGGAAGCCCACTGCGGGCAACACTTTGTTGCATGCAGGCAGCTTCCACCCACCATCGCTGAAAAATATAAAAAAGCCAGGTGGAAACATGGTAAAAACAGTTAAATAGCTAGGACATTTCCATTTAGGATATAGACGGAGGGCTGAAGAAATAGTCTATGTATGCCTAATGTAGGATATAATTGTTGAAAGACCTGTGAGATCTGGAAGATATTTTCGGTTCAAAAAGGAACCACACAAGGTGTGTAAAAACAGATGAATCCTTCTGATACCACAATTAGGAGAATAGCCACAATGTGGTGTTGATTCCATATGGCCGATGAATTGAACATATGCATATAGTGAAAGTGTGTTCCCCAATGGTGCAGTTAGTATGAAATCCACAAGATGGCGACAACCTGATGCGGTCAAATGTCCGCGTTTAAGCATACATAAAAGGCTTAACGCCGAAATGCAGTTAGCAAGAGATCCACAAGATGGCAACAATCTGATGCGGCCAAATGTCCGCGTGAATGTGTACATAAAAGGCTGGACGCCGGGACTGCATTAAACTCTACATCCACAAGATGGCAATGAAGAGATGCGACACCAGAGTAGCATCGGCAGCTACGCTATATAACAGCAGCACGAAATTACCGCCTACTCATCACATGATTAAGGCCGGAAGCGGCCGATACGCGTGGTAAAGGCGTTCTCACTGCTTACCATGCGCAGGCCGGCCACACACCCTGCTTAAAGCTTACGACGGAGCCTGGCGCCGGCTGACCGTGCGGGAGGCCATACACAAGAACGAAAGTGAGGCTGGATCCATTGCCGGCTGGCAAAAACATGTGTGCACATGTCTTCTCCAGTTTTTCATATGTTACCTGAGGGACTCTATCTGCACTGCTGAACATGTGAGCTGTGGGTTGCAGGGGATGTTACCAACCAACATCAGATTGAACTGTGGAACCCTTTGGATAGGTGACGGCCATGGACTGTTCTTCTGAGTGGCGAGAGCCTCAGTGAGGCAGAACTTTGATCCTTAATTGCATGTGCATGTGCATCAAGCTCTGCAGACTGTTTACTGCTTTCAGCCTTGCCATCTAGGACTTCCATGCTTTGGCGGATAGTTAGCCTTTATGGGATAGATTTTTTCCCCAATTGGGACTCTGCTTAGCTCATATTGCCTTCAATAACCTTCAGCTTCATGTGCATATAGCGGGAGTGTTATGGGATCCCAGGTTTGACTGGTATGACAGATGTGCTGTTTGTGTGAGCCCAGCCGGCTGTGCATTAACATCTTGCAGTGAGTGTTTTATGTTTTTAAGGGACACAAATGTGTCAATACAGTGTTATTTATATTATTGAATAAAGCTTTCTATTGAATTTGAAGCAGGGTCAGAGTATTCACATTTTTCTAACTCAATATCAGACTTGGATGTAAGCTGAAGCTGTGATGAGAGTCACGTGATCAGATAAACAACCAATGACTGCAGTTATGAGGGAACTAGGGGGAAATGCACCTCAAAATGTAAAAGTTGGTTGGCTAATCACTTCAAAAATAACATAAATAGAAAGCACAGTAACTTCCTGACTACAACTCTAGAGAGTCCAATATTTGATCCCTATCTTCACGCAATTTGTGTGTTTTGTGCTTGTGTGGCCTTCCTCTCTAATGCCACCTCATTCCCTTTTGCATCTCTATCAGATTAAGTAAAAGCAAAAAAAAATACATGTTAAAACTTGAGTAAATATTTGAAGTATCTCATTGCAGCACACTCGTGGTTTGGAGTAGGACTGTTTGTTACAGAGAATTGTTTGCATCAGCCTTGTATTTGCAAAAGGTGATTGAGGTAACATTAAAGAAAAATTTCTTTTCTTAGGTTCAGCTTTGCCCAGGATTCTTTTCAGAGTATGCTGAATACAGCTGAAGAACAATTTATATTACCTGAACGTCTTTTAGGACAATGTGCTTTCTTTGCTAATGCTTTTTCCACAGTATCGGTTTCTGTTGCCTTAGAATGCAAGATCTTTTTATTGGTAATTTGTGACCTTTAGGTTATGTTCACAGTGGGACGTTGCATTGTGTTTCCTGTATTAACAGAAAAGCAACGCAATAGAACAAAAAAATTGTAATGCGCGTTACAGCCGTCTTGTGTTGCATACAGTGAAGCATACAGTCAATGATGACTATTCTTCACAATACCTGTTAATGCAGGCATTTAGTGACAACGCACTGCATGCAGTGCCTTACCAGTGCATTACCAAACCACATGCAATTGTACCGCAGCGTACCCTCCACACTGTGAGTAATGCTACAGATGGTGCTTTGCCATGCGGCACGCTGCGCTACAAAACGGCGGATATGCCACACCGCGAAGCACCACTGTGAAGGAGTGTTTTCTTTTGCCATATATACAGTATTTAGTTGCTATTGAGAATGAACCTAAACATTACTGATGTTCAGTATATTATACTTTAACCTCCTTGCTGGTTATCCCGAACACAGTTCGGGGTAACCTGCGCAGGAGGATTTCTCAGGCCCCGCTGGGCCGATTTGCATAAATTTTTTTTCCTACACGCAGCTAGCACATTGCTAGCTGCGTGTAGTATGCGCTCGCCGCCAATTCGCCGCTACCCGCCGCGCCCCCCCCCCCCCCCCCGCCCCAGACCCCTGCGCAGCCTGGCCAATCAGTGCCAGGCAGCGCTAAGGGGCGGATTGGGACTCCCTCTGACGTCACGACGTCGGTGACGTCATCCCGCCCGGTCGCCATGGCGACCGGGGAAGCCCTGCAGGAAATCCGGTTCTCAACGGGATTTCCTGCATACTCTGATTGCCGAAGGCGATCGGAGTGGGTGGGGGGATGCCGCCGCTCAGCGGCTATCATGTAGCGAGCCCTGGGCTCGCTACATGATTTAAAAAAAATTTTTTTTTAAAAAGTGCGGCGCTGCCTCCTTGCCGGATTTTTTAGAACGGCAAGGAGGTTAATGGTATGGAATGAAGATTGTAGTGTACTAGTTGCTCCATGCAGATGGATGCCTATGTGATGCCAATAATCTCCTAGCAATACACAGCTGCAGAACAGTTCAATGCCACAAGGCCAGAATGTATTTAAAGATGAATAACATTCCAAGCATTATATTTAATAAATGTGTTCTTCAGAGTGTGTTTTGTTTTACATGGAGGAAAAGTGATGAAGTATTTTATGCCTGTGTAATTGTTTAGTTAAATGCTTTGGCTTTGGTGCATTCAGAGCACTGACTGTATTCTCAGCATCTGTGAAATGCCAAAATGAGGACTTCAGATAGATATGAGGGCCGTACATTGTATACAGTGCTAAGTGGACTGTACTAGAGTGAAAATTATACCAATGAGCTAACAGTTGTGTCATCCAATGAGCTTTTTAAACCTGGAATAAGATGTTTTAAGAGACAGATGTGTTCTCAAAGATGCCACTGGAAAGAATAAAGGTAAGGAGCACAGCAGGGAGCAATGCACAGGTAAGTGGTTGCATCACTGGAGGGTCCATCTTTTATTGAATTACTGAGTACATGATCACAATAATGGTTTTACTGAGTGGAGAAAATACAAGTTCAGGATCAGTCATGTTTTATTAATTAACTTTTTTTCCTAAGTTTTCTCCTAGGTGGTATTTTCACATCTAACAGTAAAATGCATTTTAAGCTACTACGAAAACAAGAAAACACTCAGGATAATTTTTCACTTACTCTTTGGTACTTTTTAATTTGCAGCGTTATTTTAAACAGAAGATGAAGAATTATCTTTTAGGAGAGAAAGTGAATTGGATCGAGCCCATTGTCTGATAAAGGTGTTTGTTGTTTTTTTTTAAAGGTGTTTTGAAACATTTTTCCACAATGGATATTATTTATGGATGTAGAAACCTGATAAAAAACACATATGGGTGACATATTCAAATCCTTACCAAAACAATCATTCACAATACTCTACATACCTCACAGATCACAGTAGAATATTAATAATAAAAAAGTTGTGTCCTACTGTTTATGAAGTGAGTTCTGGGTTGTAAAATGTGCCCACCCCTCCATATCTCTATTAGCTGCTCCCACTGGCTAACTGTCCCATTCTCTACTCATGTGATATTAGTGACATTTTAATGAAAGTTGACCAATGACTGAAACAGCACAGTGAGAGAGGAAGGGTAGACACAATGTATGACTCAGGTCCCAGGGCCCATATGCAATTAACTTTTTCTTCTGAGTTATCTCCTAGGAGATACTTTTCATAGTCACTTTAAAATACCCTAACTCTAAAGCATTTTACAATTGAAAAAATACTTAAAAGTTGGTGAAAATGTACTATCAAAATTATCCTGAGTAATTTTTTGCTTGTTGGTGGTTTAAACAGGAGATATTTTTCAACTTCTTTTTAAAATAACTTCTCAGCACTTTGCATTAGAGAAGTACCAAAAAGTAGACGAAAAGGTACTATGAAAATTATTTCAAGCATTTTCTCACTTGCTGGTGGTTTAAAAGACATTTTAAGACAAGGTGTGAAAATATAACCTAGGAGAAAAGTAATGATAAAAAGTGAATTGCATATGGGCCAAACTGAATATATCACCTAGGAGAAAGGAGTTCACTTATAAGGTTTTCACCGGCTTTTTGAGACTCCTATGAAGAAAAATATTTCAATGGATGAACATTCTAAATAAAGATGTGTTTCGATATTCGACTATGTTTTAGAAAAGTTCCACTGATGGTTAGCTAGATGATACACCCTATCTAGTAGAGCACACTAATTAGCTGTGTAATACTGGTTCTTGTAACCCGACTACTGGGTGCATACTGTTCTCCTCCTAGCTAAAATAAACTAATGTTAAGTAAGGTCATTCCATTTCGGGACTAAAGGTGATCAATGAGATGCAATGTTGCCTCAATGTGTATGCTATAAAATATTGGAACTGCAAATGCAGTAGTTGAGTGGTCCAATTTTAAGCTGCATAGAAACTGCAGCAAAATTGGTGTCAGCTTGGAAAATTTTGCAGTTCAGTGATCAGCTCTATTTTGCACCTTCATAGATTAAGCATAAAAAGTTATGTTATGCTAGTGCCCTGTATACTGTTTCTTTTGTTTCTACATTCACTAACTTCTCTTATTTGACATTGCTCATGTATGTGTTCATTACTGGTTCTAGCTGGTTCACATAGCTTGATTTCCCAACTGCACAATAATGCCATTAACATCCAGCGTGCTGTGAGACAGAATCTACTGCAGCTCAAAATGAATTCTACATTCCTGAATCTCAAGAGTTCAGAGAAGCAAATATCTGCTAGCATTGTTAATTAGCCTCCTTTACAATTACCGTCTTCCTGGAATAGGGTGGTTCCAATTCCCACCACAGTTCTTATCCCATGTCTCTCTGCTGAAGACCATTCCTATTACCCTGAACCTCGTGCTGCATTTAACTCCTGGTCTACTATATTACACTTAATACCTAGATACCTGATCTTCAGCTTTTCATTCGGCTAATAGCATGCAATCTTCACAGCTAAAGATGCCTCACTGCATTTATAGTCAGGAAATTCACTGTGGAACAACATTTTTTTTCTCTTTTACGGAAGATTAGTGTACTTTATAAAACCTTGACATATGTGTCACAGGTCACTAATTAAGAGAGCATAGTACAAGCCATAAACCATGATTCGAGATAGGAAAGACGCCTAGATAACAAAAAATTACATAATAAGCCTTGTTACTTAAATCATAATGTTATAAATACGTTATAATGCATAAAAGAAAAAAAATAACTCTATAGTAATAAATATTACCATAGTCCTTCTTAAACCAAATCACACATCTTAGCATCATGAATATGAATGAGTACTCTGCTGCTCTGCTGAATATATCTTCTCATTCTTCTGAAGAACAATTAAAGTGAAAAAATATGCATTCATTTTTAGATTAAATGTCTTGATCCCTAAGTGCATAGCTGTATTTTTTAAGGAACATAAAAGAGATGGCATCTTTTGAGGACATGTAACACAGCTGTACTACACTTGAGGCCTCAAGCTGCAAAATTTTTAAAAATATACAGGACTGTAATTTTAGAAAGGCTAAAAATCTCAAATTGTTGCATTATTTTAGTAAGGTATGTTGACATCTTTTTAAATTTGACTGTTTGCAATGACAACTTTACAAACAACATGCTTTTTATTGACACAGGACAAAAAAAGAATCAAAAAGTATTCATTAACCTTACTGTAGGGAAGGGGGAGGAGTTCAGTCATTATCAGCGAGGGCCATTTCGGTGCAAGGTAAATCCGAAAAATTACTAACCCAGTTCCTGCACACACTTTGGCCCGGTGCTGATTGCTATTCCCCCTCCTAGTTGTAGCAACTAGGGGGACACGTTATTTGGGGATTGGCTATTGGCGGCAGTTGAATTACTCGCAATTTCTTTTACTAATCTGTGCAGTGCCTGGCTGAAACTCCAGGCGCCCAAATCAGGCATGCAGCACTCCGGGCGCCCAAATCAGGCATGCAGATGTCAAAACGACCAGCGCACTGCTGCACCAAAATCAGCTGCCTCAAGGGGGAGGGCCTGCCTGTACAGCTTTTAGAAAATTTTCTTTAAAACAGACAAAAAAGAAAAACAAAAGCCCTTCAAAGGACTTTAGTTATTTATTTATTTATTTATTTAGTTAATTAAGTAATTTGAGTTAGTTTTTACTTTTTTTTTTTACAACTTTTGCATATCCTCAGCTTTAGACTGTTTCTCTCTGGTTATTGGTTAATTTTAAATTCTTGGTACTAAACTCCAGCTTAAAAAAACGTACTTTAAGCACAGTTTGCTGAAACATTACCTTTTTGTAATCTTTGGTTCATTACTTTAGTTCATACTGATGTATGATTGATAATGATTGCATGTTTGCCTTAAATTTTTATATACATTTAAGATTTGTATTCACTGTGTCCCATCATCTGTCGGTCCAACAAGTTTTCATCATGAAACAACTCTCTCAACATCAGTTTTAGTTTCATCAGTCCACAGCACCTTATTCCAAAATGAGAGGGAAAATAGGGACACCGAGAGCCTAATATAGTGTAGTAAATTGAGAGGTGGATGAATGAAAAGTATATATAATGGATATACTCACAAGTCAGGATCACCATACAGGCAACCACTGTGTAGGCAAGTGAGGAGATTAGCCCTGTCCTCACTCAGGATTAAGAATCAGAATCAGAATCAGAATCTGTTTATTTCGCCAAGCATGATTTGGGTCATGCCCGGAATTGGTTTTAGCAGCACAGAACACCTTAGACTTTGTTTACATAGACACACTGACAGTAGAAGAGAGCAGTAAATACAGCAAAAAAAGTAATCAAAGTAATCATAAAAAACAACATGACAGTAAGCAACTCATCAGCAGATACAGAGACATTTCAATAGGAGCAGCACAGAGAGTAGAACATTAGTATTAACACTGGTGTCAGACTACGTAGGTGCCTCCCTGGGTGGCGGGGGACCCTGAATGGCTCGTACAGACTTCAAGAGTCTCACTGCTGTGGGGAAAAAAGTGTCCCTGTGCCTTGATGTCTTGGTGGGGATGGCCCGGAATCTGCGCCCCAACGGGAGCCGTTGACATAAGCGATGGCCTGGGTGCGTCGAGTCGTTTGCAATCCTTGTTGCTCTGGAACACATCCTGGCCTCATGAATGAGATCCAGTGGGGGAAGGGGCTTCCCGATTATTTTCTTTGCAGTTTTGATGACCCTCTGGATTTTGTATCTGTCGCTGGTTGTGGCCCCAGTGTACCAGACGAGGATGGAGGAGCAGAGGACAGACTCGATCGTGGCAGAGTAGAAGGACTTTAGGAGTTCGTGGGCCATACCGAACTTTTTTAGTTGCCGCAGGAAGAAGAGTCTCTGCTGGGCCTTCTTTTGGGTTGAGATGGTGTTGGCTTTCCAGCTCAGATCGTCCGTAATGGTCGTGCCCAGGAGACGGACACTGGAGACTCTACTGACTTCGGACCCATTAATATGGATCGGGCGGGGGGTGGTGGTGCTCCGCCTTCTGAAGTCAATAACCATTTCCACAGTTTTGGAATTATTTAGATGTCGCTCTCTGTAGATAGGAGAAGAAGGAGATTCGACCCCTCCACCAAGGGAGGACAACGATATTGTAGAGAGAACCGAGGCGCCAAAAGAATAAAAGCATATATCTAAAACTTATAAAATTCTTAGGGAGGCAGTGGTGGATGCACCTCCCCAAAGTAGACAGGATACTGTAGATTTAGATACAAGAAAATGTATTTATATACTCCAACAAACAGTGTAACACGTTTCGCGGGTATATTCCAGCTTCTCGTGAACAGAGGCGCTTATCGTGACCTTAAGACTGCACTGTGTGTACTCCTGTTCGTTATTGCCTGAAGAAGCAGGAATATACCCACGAAACGCGTTACACTGTTTGTTGGAGTATATAAATACATTTTCTTGTATCTAAATCTACAGTATCCTGTCTACTTTGGGGAGGTGCGTCCACCACTGCCTCCCTAAGAATTTTATAAGTTTTAGATATATGCTTTTATTCTTTTGGCGCCTCGGTTCTCTCTACAATATTATTCCAAAATGAAGCTGGCTTGTCCAAATGTGCTTTAGCATACCTCAGGCAGCTCTATTTGTGCTGTGGGTAGAGAAAAGGCTTCCTCTGCATCACTCTCGCATACAGCATTACCTTGTGTATAGTGCGCCGAATGGTTGAATGATGCACAGTGACTCCATCTACAGCAAAATGATGTTGTAGGTGTTTGGTGCTGGTCTGTGGGTTGACTCTGACTGTTCTCACCATTCGTTGCTTCAGTCTATACGAGATTTTTGTTTAGTCTGCCACTTCGAGCCTTAACTTGAACTGAGCCTGTGGTCTTCCATTTCCTCAATATGTTCCTAACTGTGGAAACGGACAGCTTAAATCTCTGAGGCAGCTTTCTGTATCCTTCCCCTAAACCATGATGGTGAACAATGTTTGTCTTCAGGTCATTTGAGAGTTATTTTGAGACCCCCATGTTGCTACTCTTCAGAGAAAATTAAAAGATGAGGGAAACTTACAATTGACCCCCTTAAATACTCTTTCTTATAATTGAATTATCCTGTCTATGTAGGTCAGGGGTCACTGAGCCTACCAAAACCAATTTGATTTCAAATAATTCGTTCTAAAGGTTTTGGAATCAATAAAATGACAACAGTGCCCACATTTATGCACCTGCCTAATTGTGTTTAAACAATTATTGCACACTTTCTATAAATCCAATAAACTTCATTTCACTTCTCAAAGATCACTGTGTGTCTCCTATATGATATATTTAAAGGAATACTATCGATACCCAAGTGTTCTAAAATGACAGTGTGCAAATAATGTCTAAGTAGCTGTGTAAACATTTTCCTACTTTTCATGTTAAATATCAGAGGCAAAAACTGTAATTTATTGAGGGTAGGATTTAGCTATATTGGGACAAATCAATTGCAGAAGGGGTGTCTGCTTCAATGCACAGCCAGAGTTGCATATCAGACTACAGAAAGAAAATATCAAACATATCAAACTCTGAAAGCAAAAACAGTATAAAAAGCTGTGACAATTAGTTACATTTCCTCTGCTCTCTTCAGACACTTCAGTTAGAAACACAGGACACAGGATCTGCAGCTGTTGGGAGCTCTCTTCTCTGTCACACACAGAGCTACACATAGATTTAACTGTTCAAGTGTGAGGGGAATTTCCCTCTCCTCATGGCTCAGTCAGCCGTCAGTTTTGGCGTCAGTAAAGATTCAAAGTATTTTGCTAACAGTAAACAAAGAAGTTGCTACTAAAATGTATACACCAGTACTTAGCAGCACTTCCCAAACAATTCCTGTGTCAATTGAAAAAAATAAGTGAATCGATAGTATTCCTTTAACTGAAATGTTTTATAGTAACAACCAACGATTTATACAGGAAAATCATGACAATTAACAAGCTTGCCCAAACTTTCGCATCCCACTGTATATTAATAATAATAATATCTGGCCAGATGGATCTTTTTCTACAGAGGTATACCAACTTCACATTGAATCTCTTACACTTCTCTAGACTCTATAGAGTATTTTTGTCACCTTTATCTTTCTAGCTGAAGTGTTTAACTCTGAGTGGTGATCCAAAGGCTTTTGGTGCCTTTGGATTACCACCTGCACTGTTCTCACATGTGACCTAATTTTGTTAATGCATTGTTTCTGGTAATGCGTCATGTTTAATACTCTTTTTGATGTGTTCCCATGCCACAACTATAAACTATAACTTTGAACAAGCAGTATTGCATTTTGAAACATGGCTATAGAGTTTAATTGCTATATTTGCTTTTACATTTTTATACAGTCTTACTATTTGAGTATATTCATTATGTCTTCTGGCTCATATAACAAGAAATTCATTCCTATACATTTAATAACATACATTGTTATCCTGCACTAAAGAGAATGGGGCATCTCATCAGCTTTGCTACAAATCCCATTAAGCAGGAGCAAGCAAAGGGCAGAAAAGCAAGAACAGTCTCCTGCCATAATAACAAGGCTGTGTCTGATCATTGCCGCTCTAAAAAGGGTCTTTCTAGAAACTGAGTTAAGTGTATTTTTAAAATCATCTATAATTACTGATGCTATAATGAGAGCAAGGAATTCCTACAGAGAATATGACCAATCAAAAGCCTTTGCTTTCATATGGCAGACAAAATAAAGATATTTTGAGCAACAAGACCCAGTTAAGCTACATTTGTAGGCTATGGTTAGAGTAAGCAGGATCAGCCTTCATTGTAGGAGGAAATGCAGCAGATGGCATTTTCTTGTACAGAAGGGAGAGCAGGAGAGAGAGAGAGAGGGAGAGAGAGAAAGAGAGACTGAATGGACAACAGCCTTTCAGTTACCATAACAACCAGACAAGGCAGTTTACCAAAGTAGAAAACAGATCCTCTTGCTGGAACCCTCGCAGCTATGAAAACCTCTACTGCTGCTCTTGCAGTGGAGAAGAAAGAGTACTGATTTTGTTGCTACTTATGTTTAATGCTTGCTTTACACATGGAAATATCTGTCTCCCCGGTTACAGTTATAAGAGTAAATGAAAAATACATGAAAATATAAAAATATGTAGTAAAGGTTCACATTTAAAGAGGACTTGAAATAGCAGATAATAAAACTACTGTAAGATAAAATTGCATACTGCCTTACTAATCCCTTGCAGTTTGTTGGTGTTAGTGAAGTCAATTGTTCCTCATTAGTTTGAACACAAAAGCTCAGGATGACACAAAGATAAATTCTGGGGTTCCCCATCACCCCTAAATTTTCCCAGACCCTTTTTTTAACACTTGACCCTAATATCACTCCTTGGTCTGTGCCTAACTCTAACTAACCCTACTATGCCTTGCACTAATCTTAACTTCTTAATTGTGATTGCCTCTTATACATAACCATAAACTCCTGTCTTATTATTTCTCTGTCATGTACCTAAACTTAACCTTTAACATTTACAAATGCCTAACATTACGCTCTACTCTTTAGGTAATATTTAACCCTAACCTATGCCCCACGGTAATTATATTCCAAGCCTAACCCCAAAACATCTCTGCAACCCCTCATCCGAACACTCCTCTAATGCTTCACACTAACATCTCTTAAATTTCTCTTACTTTCCTGACATCCAAAATTTTTTAATACTTAGATAGGTACATACTTTACAGTATCTCACAAAAAAAGAGTACACCTCTTATATTTTCTTTTGGGAGCAAGTTGGTCTTCACCTGCCAAAGCCAACTTCCTTTATGTTGACCTCTTTTTCGAATGTCAGTTGTGGTCGACTTTAGTTTCAAACATTTAAATTGTGAGAACACCATAAGAAAAACATACATCTGAAGTATGTGGATGAATATCCACAGGTATAAAATGAATACACATCATGCACAGTAGGTTAGAGAAAATACTGAGACTTGCACAACAAGCTATCCTTACAGTTTACTGTACGCACATTATGCAGCATATAAAAAAAAAACAAAAACAAAACAAAACACTATAGCCAAGAATAAAATAATGGACTAAGGTGTAGGGCCATCCAGAGCTGTATTAGGTTTGACAAAACTGGACATTTCTGTTGGTCTACTCCTCCAGATAAACAGAGGTCTAAGCACATCATCATAATTGAGTCTATCAGGTCTCACCCCCTCTGAAAAAAAAAATCAATGCCACTTTTTCTGACAGACTACAAATATTTTATAAAACATGGGATTCCTGTATCAAGAGGAGACGTGCATGTCTCCTCTTGATCCAGGGATCCCATATTTTATAAAATATTTGTAGTCTGTCAGAAAAAGTGCCATTTTATTTTTTTCAGAGAGATTTATTCTATTAACACTGGTCAATACAGGGGTATATGCAATACCACTGAGAGGCTAATGCCGTGCATAGACGGCGCGTTACTTGCGCCTGATCGAGCCAGCGGCTCGATACCGGCGCATCCCCGCTCGTCCGCGCGGATCAATTGCCGTTCGTTCCCGCCGGCGCTTCCTTATCACCGCTCGATTCCCTGCCATTGTCCGCCAGCAGGAATCGAGCGGGCGCGGGTCGAGCGGCATGACCGGGCCAGCTGAATATTATCAGCTGGCCGGATCAGCTGGTCGATACACGGTACAGAAACGTACCGTGTATCCCCAGCATAAAACAACTTTGGCCAAGAAAACAACATGTTTAATTAGTCTATCCTTCAGGTGTTTAGTCTTATCGGCTCTAAAAAAAAAATTTAAGTAAAAAGTAGAAAGATGTTTGAACCTTTACAGAAGCAGGTTTCAAAAAGAAAAGAAAAAAAGCTATTTGAGTCCAAAATTTAGAAGCTACTGGGCAGGACCACCAGTTATGGCCCACCTTAAAGTCATCAATCTTTTAAAATTCTAATGTGTTTTTGTATATATGTTTGTGTGTCTGAGTCAGACCTGTTGTTACTGCCTCCTAATAATAGGATAAATATTTCTCTCCATAGTTTCATAATGCTCAAGCATATGAAATTAGGAATTTGATTGACTTCTGAGTAATTAGACACGTTCACAGACTTTTGATCACGCATAGTTGCAATAGTATATTGTATACAATAGGCGTATGTGCTCCTATTATTACATTTCTGATAGATTAAGAAAAAATAATGAAAAATTATAAACACCCCCATCTCCATAAATGTAATATACATTGCTGTGCCTTAGGACAGGAGTGTCAAGCACAATCATATAAGTGCCAAAAATCTAAAACACTGTCCAAGTTGCGGGCCAAGTTGTTTATTACGATCAACATTTATTGAATAGTCTCAAACTGATAATATTTCCACTAGAAAGACTGCCACTAGTGTGCGCCTCTGGATGGGAAGGCAGTGTGCTCTCATCTGCAGTAAGGAGTGAATGGAGAGCAACAACCTGTGCTGTATACATCACTTTATGAACATACTCACAGAAAACTGGAAGTTACATTTATATTGAAGGATGCCCAGGCAGGTGGGTGACAGGACTGACAACTGCAAATAGATAACATCTGTTTCATGTAAAAAGAACACTTGCTTGCTACTTTGAAGGTATGGAAGGGAAGGGCAAAGACATGCTTTTAAACATGTGCCACGCATGAGTGCCAACTGCAGACCCATTCCTACCCATACCCATATATGACCAATCAAATGCACGCATGTGCACAAGGCAAAAAAAATTAAGTGTGCTAACATACATGCATCGGGTATGGTCCACCATCTTCATGGAAATACCAGATGCCACTGATACAAGCAGAGTGACATCATACTATGTGGTAACTTCCAGTTTGCTGTACACATGTATGCAGCACAGGTTGCTGCTTTCCACCTCTGCCTTTCTTTTATGGATTAGAGTCATGGCCATTCTAAGCTCTTGTAGGCCACATAGAATGTTGAGGCAGACTTTGAGTATGACACCTTTGCCTTAGGGGATTTTTCCTAAAGGGAAATTATTTAGCCAATCCTTATCAAATCATAAATAAAGTGATGAGGTGTTAGCAAGAGTCTGTTAAAACCAGCATTACTTTTCTGACTATGTTAGGTAAGAGATATCGAGAACCCATATAAATATAAGAAATAAGATGTATTGGGTCAAAAAGTTTATGCTCCACAGAAAATACAGAAATCATAACACCAAAGGTATACCGAATAACAGCTATAAGGATGTAACAATAATATACAAGCACATCACCTGTAGCTACATTCAAATATAGTGCATTGAACAAAGAAGCTTGTAAGCAGTATATACTGTATATATATATATATATATATATATATATATATATATATATATATATATATATATATATATATATATATATATGTATGTGTATATATATATATATATATATATATATATATATATATATATATATATATATATATATATGTATATATATATATGTACATATACTGTATATATATCCCATCAATAAAAGTCATTCTGACTATTGCAATTAATTTTAACTGCCTCTTTGCTTATTTTTCTAATAATCTGTATTACATTATTCTTATGACATAATATTGCATTGTCTTTTCATATAAAAAAATATGCATCATAGTGTGAATTGAAATGAACATTATTTAGGAGGTGTTTATACCACGTACAACGTCTTCCATGCAGAACTCACACATCTATTTTCTCTGGAGGTGACTGTATTGTCTTTTCAGTCATTAATCAAGCAATCTGTCTCTACTGTCAGATTCATTCCTGAGGCACAAGACTGAGAAGTAACTGAAAAAACCGTTTGAGAATTATTAAAAAAATCATATCTGATAACTTTTGAAGGGCAAAAACATTTTAAGTATAATTCCGAGAAGCACTAATAAATCTCTGAAGTTATATCAGTTATTCCAATTACTTTTAAATATATTTTCCCCATATATAATCCTTTTTAAAAGATGGTCTAAATGTGCCTTTTCTATACCTGAAAAGATTTTTGTATTTTACAGCTAGCTTAAATGACCTGCCACAAGGTGTTTCTATGCCTTTTTATAAGGGAACGTTTTCACTACATGCAAATTTGTGCGCATTTTCTGCACACAAATTTGCATAGCAATGTCTTTCAATGAGCCTGTTTTCATTCTATCCAGAATCTGTATGCAAAAACTTCTGCACAGCAGTATTGTCAGTCTCAAAAATTCTCATGCCTCTAGTGGAAACATGCCCTAAAAGTTCATTCTCCCACGCAGAATCTATTGTTCCTCTACGTGACTCTTTTATGTCGGAAGCTGGCAATAATTATATTTGTATCTCTAATCATCTTTCTGAAAAATTTGCTAACATAAGTTATTCAGAATTTTGTGTCGGATAACGTTTTCAGGATAAAATTAATAAATAGGTTTAAAATATACATAATACTTAATTCCCAGGTCATTGATACAGCAAGGAATTCTCTTTTCTTAAAAGGTTTCAATCAGTAATGTTATTTTTTTAATAATAGCCAATTCAAAGAAACTTCAAAGAGTTCCGTTTTTAGCAGTGTTTATGTTTAGGATTGGATGGAAGTGGATTTTTACCAGAAAAAAAACATTTTCCTGTATGTAAATTCTAAAGTGCTGAATTTCATGTCTTTTTCCCCAGGGTCCCTCCATAAGAATGTTTTAGTTCCTGGTAACTAAATATCAAGCATGTATACACGTAGTATGTGCACATTTAACCACTTGAGGACCGTAGGCTTACGATTGCATACAACAGAGCTTTCTGTTGGTGGGCTGTGATCGCTCCTGCTATGTTTGATTATTTTTTTCTATATACTTATTTATTTTTTCAAATAAATTTACCCTTTTTTAAAATTATTTTTATTTCAATCCCTCCCTCCCTCCCCCTCCAGCCAATCATAGCGATTGGTTGTCATAGGCATCAGCCTATGACATTCGATTGCTTCTGTGCCTCCCAGGGGGACAGCCGTGTGCAGTACATCGCTGCCATAGATCGCAGCGCTGTACAGTGTAAATAGACGGCGGTATTGCCGTCTAACAGTCTCCTAGCGGCAATCGCCGCTGGGAGACTGATGAAGCAGATATGCGTGCGCATAGGCACGCGCAATCTCCTGCAAGACCCTGCCCCAGGACTTAATGCCAATTGGCATGGAGCGGTCGACAAGCAGTTAATTAGTGGGGTTGTGAAAATTCTTGTGTTTACAGCAGGGGTCAGGAACCTTTTTTGGATGAGAGAGCCATAAACACCATAAACGCCACAAAATGTATTTTCCTTAGAGCATACATGTCAAACTCTGGCCCGCGGGCCAAATCTGGCCCTCGGAGCCATTAAATTTGGCCCTCAAGGGTTTTCCCTACAGTGCGTTATGTTTGGCCCACTCTAGACCACCAGGGAGGCGATATTGGAGGTGAAGCCCTAGAAAACCAGGGAAGCCATATGGGGGAGGTAGGGGGAAAGCACTAAACACCAGGGAACAGTATGGGGGGGCACTAGACACCAGGGAACTGTATAGGAGTTGGGGGGGCACATTTAGACATCAGGGACCTTTTTAAGGTGGCCAGTAGACATTGAAGATGGCCCGCGACTTGATCCCAGTGTTCAATTTCGGCCCACTTTGTATTTGAGTTTGACACCCCTGCCTTAGAACCATACAATATGTTTCAAACTGGGACAGTGCACAAGCGCAGCAGAGAGCTCACGTCCCTATTGCCATGGAGATGTGTATACAGTTCATCCACTGGGCAGCGAAAGTGTCAGACACGTCTTCAGCTTCTCTTGGGTTTCAGCAACGTCAGCAATTTCCCCGAGAGCCAGACAGGAGAAATACAGACTAGCAGCTTGTACAATTAGCTAGCTGACTTAGTAGGACGAGATCAAGTGACAGGCAGCCTATTGGGCCAATCAAAGTGCGGGGATCTCACCCTACAAAGTCACTGGATCTGACAAAGTCCAGGGTGGGAAAATTGGAACGGTCGTTAGTTTTGGGGGGAGAACGAGTAAGTTAGTAGTGCAGGCTACAGCAAAATTTTACTTGCGCTGTCACACTAAGCTGCGCTGCTTGAGCAGTGTAGCTTAGTGAATCAACCCCCAACTGTGAGCCAGATGTAGCCATGAAAAAAGCCACATCTGGCTCCCGAGCCAAAGGTTCCCTACCCCTGGTTTAGAGCTTCAATACAAGAAAAGAGTGTTATTAGTTTGTTAAACACACACATGAACAGGAACACTTCTTTGAAGGACCTGTGAATTTTCAGGCTTGGTAGATGTGACAGATTGGCCTATATACTAATAACTTTCCTCCAAAAGTTTTCTCCAAAGTCATATTTTGAACCCTTACCAATAAAATAACTTTAAAGCTCTAAGCATGCAAGAAAATACTGAAAATACATTTGATGTTACTAGTTTTTTGTACTTTTTAGAATTGTATGTTTTTCTAGATATTTCAGTAAATCTCTAGACTAGCTGGATTGATATTAATAGAATCATTACTGTATGTGAGAAACCGCTACTGTGGAAAGAGGAACAGGCTAATTATGTTCCAGCTTGTAAACCAGTACTTTATGACCCTTATCTATTAAACTGTTTTCATAACTTATTAGATGTTTGGAATTCTCATCAATCAGTTTTGATAATATTATTGGCTGAACGTTAGTTGGGGAAGGTGATGTTTTTAATCAATCGTACATAGGAGAGGGGGATGATAGATGGTCAAATAGCTAGCATTGGCAGCATTAAACAGATTTCTGGTGAAATGTAATAGGAAACAAGAAATACAATGTAGCAAAATGATCACTACCACCCCCATTCAATTTCTGACCAGTAATCATTTGCTGGCAGATAGTGAGTACATGGCTTTTGTCTCCTAATTGTTGGATTCCAAAATTGGGAACAAAAATTATTTTATACCTGTTATTGCTTTTAATACCCCAGTTTACACTGACTATATGGAAAAAGAATGGACAAAAAAAGCCCAAAAATAATTTTTAAGGGCTAGCTGAGAAAATGTCATAACTTTCAGCAGTTTCAAATTGTCATCAGAATCAGAATAATTTATTTCGCCAAGTACAAAGGGAGGTTGTACCTGGAATTGGTTTTGGCTCATACAGGTTCTGGATGAAGGAGGGATAATGTCCGAAAGCCAAGAGCCGAGGTTGCCATACTACAGCACCACCAGTCGCACTTTGCATCATATATCATCCCTAAGGAGACATCAAAGGGGGGGGGCAGAGGGAGGCAAAATTTGAGCAGTGATGATCCAGTTCTTCATGAAGGAAACCTGCGGCTGACGCTGCTGAGGATCCTGATTGTTGACTTCTGGCATCTGGCAGTGCTGGCCAAGGTGTTCCAGTTCAAAAGGTGCAGTAGTGTTAATTTCTGTGGTGGGTCCCGATTCCTGTCAGCATTCGACAGGGCTGGTCAAGATAATCTGATTGTCACACGAGGCGGCCCTTACTTCCACATTAGCAGCTGGCATAATGGAGGGGCTGAACCAAAGGTGGCCCTGCTGCGGTGGAGCATCAGCAGCCGATGGATGGATGGAATTCAGTTTGGTAAAAGATCAGCAAGGTTTTCATATAAAACTTTTTTTAGGTTAATCATGGTACACCACTATTGTCTCAAACAAAAGCCAAGAAGTGTACCCTCCTTACCATGAGCTCTGTACCACTGCATCTGCGTCCATATTACAGTTTCCTTACTGACATGAACAAATTATAATTTCATCCTCTATGAGTAAAAGAATTTTAGTCACAGACATCTTCTAGCATGCTTGATGGTCCTTGCGACTGATGCTAACAGCATTTGTTGCATTAGTGTGCTTGTATTTTCTGACCATTTTTGACCATTAACCCCATAGAATCCTTTATTATCTCTGGAGATATTTATGGCCAGTTCTTTCTATCAGAAGCAGGAGAGTCTTCCTACTTTGTACAATCTCCTAGGTTGATTGCTTTCATACTGTTATAGCAGAAATCAACCTGCCAAGGGCCTTTATCCCAGCATCATCACAGCCGTAATAACCTTCCTAAACTGTTTCCTCTTCCTTGACAGCAGCTGACAGCCTCTCTTGCTGGCAGTTTCCTTACAAAAATTACAGCCATGATGAACACCACAGCCATTTTATATCACCCTTTACCGTCATGTGTTCACAAAGCATTTTTTTGCCACTAATGAATTGTCTCTTTTGTGTGAAAAAAAAACATTCCACCATTTTTTTATGATTTTGATAAGTTTTATGAGTAATCTAGGAATTGAGCTTGAAAGCTTAATTTTACATTTTTACAGTTTTCCTAACAAATGTTTGTTAATGGATATATGTTTCTTAGCTATCTCTGTGCTGGAATGAACAAGATTTTCTGGTGCATTTCAGTAATCACTTCCACAGACAAATTTATGGAAAGCTTCACATTCAGTGCTGATGCTGCGAGCCTTTCTATCCACACATTTGCATTCGGCATAGTCAATGCAATGTGCCAGAGACTGGCATTCTCTTGGTTTTGGTCCAGCAGAATATGATCAGTTCAGTAAGCTGGTTAGGTTGAGTGATTATGGTGCGTTTTGAATGTACTTTTCCACACTCGCTCTTGCAGCAAAGTAATGTACATCCCATGAAAAACAGCTAATGGATCAGCCATGTCCATGTTCAATGCCCCGAATCAGCTGACTTCGGAGCGCGGCTCTGAGAGCTGAGCGCCGAAACTGGGTGCCATCATAGCAGCAATGCTATGATGCGCACCCCGTGTAGTGGTAATCGGGGCTCTGGGGGCTGCCAGACCCCGAATTACATCTCACTCCGAGCGACAACTTGGATGGGGAATAGTATTTAGCGCCGCCTCGGAGGTTAGCGGCAGCAGGGAGAGCCGTCATTCGGCTCTCCCCGCGCCGAACTGAGCAGCGCCGATATGACATGCACCCCAATGCCCTGGGGTGTGTGGCAGTGACGTACCTACCGTCAAGCGGCAGGGGCGGCCCGCACCGGGTGTCTTCATGGTAGGGGGTGACACCCGGAGTCCTGTGTGGCCGCCACTGCCCTGTGTTGCCGCTTGGGGTTTTACACCCGTCGCCTGCTGAACCCAACCCCGCGGCCATCCCCGCTGACACAACCCTCCCCCCCCCCCCCCCGGCCGTCCCCGCTCGTCCCTGTCACTATCTAACCTGGGGAGTCCCTTTCACTATCTAACCTGGGGGGGTCCCTGTCGCTATCTAACCTGGGGGGGTCCCTGTCGCTATCTAACCTGGGGGGTCCCTGTCACTATCTAACCTGGGGGGGTCTCTGTCACTATCTAACCTGGGGGGTCCCTGTCACTATCTAACCTGGGGGGGTCCCTGTCACTATCTAACCTGGGGGGGTCCCTGTCGCTATCTAACCTGGGGGGTCCCTGTCACTATCTAACCTGGGGGTCCCTGTCACCATCTAACCTGGGGGTCCCTGTCGCCATCTAACCTGGGGGTCCCTGTCGCCATCTAACCTGGGGGTCGCTGTCGCCATCTAACCTGGGGGTCGCTGTCGCTATCTAACCTGGGGGTCGCTGTCGCTATCTAACCTGGGGGTCCCTGTCGCTATCTAACCTGGGGGGTCGCTGTCGCTATCTAACCTGGGAGGTCCCTGTCGCTATCTAACCTGAGGGGTCCCTGTCGCTATCTAGCCTGGGGGATCCCTGTCACTATCTAACCTGGGGGTCGCTGTCGCTATCTAACCTGGGGGTCGCTGTCGCTATCTAACCTGGAGGTCGCTGTCGCTATCTAACCTGGGGGGTCCCTGTCGCTATCTAACCTGGGGGGTCCATGTCGCTATCTAACCTGGGGGGTCCCTGTCGCTATCTAACCTGGGGGGTCCCTGTCGCTATCTAACCTAGGGGTCCCTGCCGCTATCTAACCTGGGGGTCGCTGTCGCTATCTAACCTGGGAGGTCCCTGTCACTATCTAACGTGGGGGTCTCTGTCGCTATCTAACCTGGGGGGGTCCCTGTCGCTATCTAACCTGGGGGTTCCCTGTCGCTATCTAACCTGGGGGGTACCCTGTCGCTATCTAACCTGGGGGGTCCCTGTCGCTATCTAACCTGGGGGTCCCTGTCGCTATCTAACCTGTGGGTCCCTGTCACTATCTAACCTGGGGGGTCCCTGTCGCTATCTAACCTGGGGGGTCCCTGTCGCTATCTAACCTGGGGGGGTCCCTGTTGCTATCTAACCTGGGGGGTCCCTGGTCCCTGTCGCTATCTAACCTGGGGGGTCCCTGTCGCTATCTAACCTGGGGGGTCCCTGTCGCTATCTAACCTGGGGGGGGTCCCTGTTGCTATCTAACCCGGGGGGGGGGGGCCTGTCGCTATCTAACCTGCATGGTCGCTGTCACTATCTAACCTGGGGGTTGCTGTCACTATCTAACCTGGGGGTCGCTGTCTCTATCTAACCTGGGGGTCGTTGTCACTATCTAACCTGGGGGGTCGCTGTCACTATCTAACCTGGGGGTCGCTGTCACTATCTAACCTGGGGGTCGCTGTCACTATCTAACCTGGGGGTGCTGTCACTATCTAACCTGGGGGTCCCTGTCACTATCTGAACTGGGGATTCCTGTCACTACCTGAACTGGGGGGCACCTGTCACTATCTAACCTGGGGGTGCTGTCACTATCTAACCTGGGGGTCCCTGTCACTATCTTAACTGGGGATTCCTGTCACTACCTGAACTGGGGGGCATGTCACTACACACACTGGGGGTCGCCAGTCACTACCTAAACTGGGGGCTCCTGTCACTACCTAAACTGGGGGGCACCTGTCACTACATACACTGGGGGCTCCTGTCACTACCTAAACTGGGGGGTACCTGTCACTAACTGAACTTGGGGGCTCCAGTCACTAATTGAGCTGGAAAACTCCAGTCACTAATTGAGCTGGGGGGCTCCTGTAACTACCTAAACTGGGGGGCTCCTGGCACTACCTAAACTAGGGGGCACCTCACTACCTAAACTATCTAGGCCATCCAGCCCAACATCACCACCAGCCAACCAGCCCAGAATCACTGGCAAAAAGGCCACAGCATCACCACCAGTCAGGTCAGCATTTACTTCAACCAGCCAAGCCCAGCCACAGCATCACCGCCAGTCAGCCCAGCCACAGCATCACCGCCAGCCAGCCCAGCCACAGCATCACCGCCAGCCAGCCCAGCCACAGCATCACTGCCAGGCGTTTTAGCCCACACATCATCCCCAATCCAGACAAAAATAGTATTGCCAGCCAGGCACAGCAGCCAGTACAGGAAAATTCAGAAGCCAGGTGAGATGTGTCTACCATATTTATGTGAAATGCTGTCTATTTATGTGCCTCATGACTGCTGAATTTGTGTTGTTGGGGGACTCATGGTTACTGGATTTGTCTTGTTGGGGGCCTCATGATTTGTTGGGGGCCTCAAGATTGCTGAATTTGTCTTGCTGGGGGCCTCATGATTTGTTGGGGGCCTCATGACTGCTGAATTTGTCTTGTTGGGGGCCTCAAGATTGCTGAATTTGTCTTGCTTGGGGCCTCATGATTGCTGAATTTGTCTTGTTGGGGGACTCATGATTTGTTGGGGGCCTCAAGATTGCTGAATTTGTCTTGTTGGTGGCCTCATGATTGCTGAATTTGACTTGTTGGGGGCCTCGATTTGTTGGGGGCCTCAAGATTGCTGAATTTGTCTTGTTGTGGGCCTCATGATTGCTAACTGTGAGACTATGGGAAAAGCTGAATCATCATCATATGAGAGAATAGCATTAAACCTACTTCTTTTAGCTTTTTAAAACAGAAAATAAAACTGGGAGGTTCTAAAAAAAAATACATTTTCAGGAGTAGGATGGATGAAATGGTTTATCTTCACAGTTTATTTTCAACTTGGATTTTCCATAATGTTCATGTATGAGTTAAAATGTTTGTATTTAGTTTAAATTGCTGTTAGCACTTTGCGATAGATAAGTGACTTTTCGCCACCACTGTCCTAATGTAATGTCCCACCATTGCTAAGTTCATGTAAACTTGAATCCACCCGTGACCACACCCACATTTTGGTCTATGACCACACCCATTTTTCACGCAACTTAGCCCCAATTAGAGGGGGGGGGGGTGACTGTGGATAATCAGCACCGGGTGCCAAATACCCTAGGTACGCCACTGGTGTGTGGCTAAATGCTATATCCAGGAGACAGAACTCCTAACTAGCAACTTACCAATTGGCTGTCAGTCACCAATGAGGTGTATCTATTATTATGATCTTGGTTAGCCTCATCCCTCACAATTTATATTGCAATAACCAAGTATTTTTACCAAATAATTTTAAATGCATTATTTTTTATAGCATTGCATCGCACCGTGATGGAAACAGAGTGAATATACTTGGAATGGATACTTCTAGTAGTCCATCATATCACACATAAGTGGTAACAGTGTACAATCAAGAGCGTATCAGTAATGGGCACCTTAAAGGATACTTTAGCCCTCATTTAAAAATGACACCCTGTGTGTGTGTGGGGAGGTGCACATAGGCTTACCGCACCTCCCATGGCCTGGTGTTCACCTGCTGTGCCTCCTGTTCCTCATTTCCTGGTCGGTGCACTCTGACCTGGACATACTGCACTGCGCATGCACAGTATGTCCTATTGGGCTTCCTGGGATGGCGCTCACCAGTGGAGCGTGAGGACCTACCTGGAACGTGCACTCTTCACCGGTGAGCACCATCACAGGAAGCCCAATAGGACATAAAGCGTATTTGCAGCACAGTATGTCCAGGTCAAAGGGCTCTGAACAGGAAATGAGAAATGGGGAGGCACAGCGGGCGAACCATAGAAGACATTGGGCCACGGGAGGTGGGTAAGCCTATGTGCACCTCCCCACACACATACAGTGCATCATTTTTAAATTTTAGCAAAGAAACAGCAATGAGACTGGCACTCAAACAGTCCTGGAATACAGCAACTGGACCCTGGTTCCTAGCGATACGTGCTCTAGGTCTCATACACTTAAGTATTTCCCACAGAACAGACACATCTTCTGCTCGTTTTCTTCTATTGTCCTGCCCGCGGTATCGAGCAGGAAATCAATCCGGCGGGTGATCGGGCACGTCGGATTTTATCAGCGGCCCCCATCAGCGGCTCGATTTAGCGGGAATAAACGTACCGTGTATTCCTAGCATAACAGAAAATTGTATGGTGTGAACTTTATCTATCTGGCAGGTGAATCTAACAGAAAATTGTATGGTATATTCCCAGCAGAGGATCAGCAGAAAAGTCAGGCAACTGGTATTGCTTAAAAGGAAATAAATATGTCAGCCTCCATATAACTCTCACCTTGGGTTCACTTTAAAAGTTTTGAAAACATGTGTGCTCAAAGGAAAATCATTCCTTTAATGTCCACAAAAAAATACCGGGCAATGATCAGCAAGAAAAATATATATTTTTAATAACAGGAAATTTCAAAAGCAGCCAAAAAAACATACCCAGCTTTTGCACACAGTTGACAGTCTATGCAACCCATCCTACCGAAAACCCAACACTACATCTTCAAAGGACCTATGTGAGAAATTTTCCATCTCCTTTACAAAGTATCATCCTTTTATCTGCCACTAAATCTACAGCACTAAAAACCTATGCAGAGCCTCATAATGGATGCAAAAGCAGTCTATCTCCATGGTCTGGCATTAAGGTGATTACAGGGAAAAACATCTCAAACATCCTTCTAAACCTTCGCCAGACTACCTGCGACCTTGACCCTGGCCCAATACAGTTCATGTTGAAATGCCCTGATCTGTTCAGGCCAGCAATTTAAGGCTAATTGGCCCAGGCCTTGTAATGTTTTTTGCCTTCCCCTGGTTAACTGGGACATGTGCAGGTTTAGGATGGTGTTTTTTTGTTTTCTTTCTGGTTGGCCTTGATGGACGGAGGCAGTTTTTGAACCAAACTAACTATGTAACTAAAAATAGTAAACTGCTCCTTGCAAGCAGAAAAGTTTCCCACTTGCCTGAAAGAAGCAATCATTAGGACACTACTCACGAAACCATACTTAGATCTGTTGATTTTGAGTAGCTACAGATCTGTCTCCAACCTCCCCTTTCTGGGAAAATCTTATTTGGAGGACATGCCTGCTTGATTATATTTTGGGGGGACACATCTGCTTAATTATATTATTTTGGAGACATGCTGCCTAGTGAAGGTGAACTATGTTCACTTCATAGATTTAATTAATTATGTGCAGAAAAGTTTGTTATTTTCTAATAATTTGTATGTGGTTACATTTTTGCAATTAACACAGCTAAATCATCTGAAATAGTTTTACATATTATGCTGTACTTTTTTTGATGACTGCATAGTGAATTTAAATATAGTTAAATATGTGTCATCTGTTTTTGGAATATAGCATTTCTAGGATATTCCTGTCACCACTTTCACCACTTCAGAAGCATGGCTGGCACTTTTATCCAGCTAAAATAAATTATACATTGTATCTGTAAAGTTACCTTCTAACAACAAATACAGCACTTAACAGCAGTTACAGTTGTGAAAGAAAGTTTAGAAACCATCATGAATATTGCTTCAAAATTACTTAGCTTTACGCAAGTCATACCAATAAATATAGTCAGTATGCTTTACAGACACAGCATTTTACATTGCATATCTGTAAAATGGCTTCTGCACTTCTGTCTGAATAGCTTGTAAAATGGATTTCCACATGAATAGCTTTCAAAATGTGTCTTCTCCTCATAAGTCATAATAATAAACACAGCCATCATTAATAAACAACACATTTTACATTGGTACATATTTATGGAATCAAAATTTTCAACAAGAAATCAAAAAAATAAAGTAATTGTTGGATCTAGGCATTTCTTTCAATAAGCCACTTCCTTTCAGCTTACGCAGGGACATCACCCTTGCAAGGGATGCAGCCACAGGGAGGGCCCATGGGAGGAGAAGCCTATGGGGTGCCCATGGCTCTGCCACTTCCAGGGATGTTTATAGTAGCAGGAGGGGGGCACAAAGCATGAGGGGGGAGCAGTGGACACACACAGTGGCGGGGAGGGGGGCAAACACCCTCCTTCTCCTTGCCCCCCCTTCTGCGCTCTCCCCTCCAGAAATTGCGGCCAGTGGGCAGGGAACACAAGACTCACCTTCCAGGCTCCATGCAACACAGCTCTGCGTGCCGCCAGTCTTCTCAGTCTGCAACTCCACTCACTGTATTTCCTGATTAGCAGAAGTACAGTGAGAAGGGTTGCATTCTCACCGCTACTGTGTTTGCCCACTGCTCCCCCCTCCAGGCTACCTATACTGGAGGCACCTATGGATGGCTAACCTATACTGCGGGCACCTATACCTGGCTAGTGATTGCAATTTTGCAATGCGTTTTTTCAGTGATTGTGCTTTGTGCAACATGCACAATGTTTCCAATTTGTGAAAAATCACAGCACAATTTCAATGTTTTATCATGTTGTGCTTGTGCTTTGCAGTGGGATTCCGATTGCATGCAATTCGCAAAATGCAAACACACAATGGCTTCCATTGATTCCATTGGCATCTGCTTAGGCGGCAATCCAGCTCTGGGATTGTTGCTTCCCTCACAACAATATGTTCTGCTTGTCAGAACGAAATGAGCCGACTAATGTGTTAACAGTATTTAAGAGATCTTTATTGGTACAGTGTCGAATCCCATTGTGGCGACGCAAGAGCTGCAGTGTGTCATGCGCAGTTCATCCAGAAGTGAGGGATACTTTAATTGAAAAAGTCTCATGGTCACCTTCATCATTAGTCTCCTTGAAAAGTATCACGCTGATACATGATGAGGTAACGTACAAGTGTATACACAAACTGTGTACGACTACGGGCTGATCCTGACTGCGCTTTACGTACTACTAAGTCAGAGGTGTCGAGGTACAGAGTAGCAAGGCAATATCGTAGTCAATAAACATGCAGGGTCATACACATAAGTCAGATGTCAGTTATATTGTAAGGATCAGACAAAAACGAAGTCAGGGACAGGCCGAGTCGAACACGTGTATCAGATGGCAGTGGTACAGAAGGACGAGACAAGAGCGAGGTCAAGAGGCAGGCAAAAGTCGGTACACAGATAAATATACAATAAGTTGTATCAATATATTACGATAATATATAATATAACTACAAAATACAAGACTGACTAGAGTACATATATATTGTGCGTCTACACAATATATTAATGTAGCTCTTGAATCTCACTAGCTAGGCCAAGAACCAGTGAACTGATTAGTGTCAAGGCCAACGAGCAAGTGAATACGCTGGCCTTAAAGAGAACCCGAGGTGGGTTTGAAGAATATTATCTGCATACAGAGGTTGGATCTGCCTATACAGCCCAGCCTCTGTTGCTATCCCAAACCCCCCTAAGGTCCCCCTGCACTCTGCAATCCCTCATAAATCACAGCCATGCTGCTGACAAACAGCTTGTCAGAGCTGGCTGTGTTTATCTCTATAGTGTCAGTCTGCTGCTCTCCCCGCCTCCTACAGAACTCCAGTCCCCGCCTGCATCCCTTCCCTCCCTGCTGATTGGAGGGAAGGGACAGGGCAGGGACCGGAGCTATGCAGGAGGTGGGGGAGCAGCTGAGACTGACACTACAGATGTAAACACAGCCTCACAGCATGGCTGTGATTTATGAGGGATTGCAGCGTGCAGGGGGACCTTAGTGGGGTTTGGGATAGCAACAGAGGCTGGGCTGTATAGGCAGATCCAGCCTCTGTATGCAGATAACATTCTTTAAACCCACCTCGGGTTCTCTTTAAATACCCAGGAGGCAGCGCACAAGCCCAGCCCCCAGAAATGACAGCACCTCCTGCAAAAAGGTGTCAGCTGATGACATCACCGCTGACACCCCATCAGACACGCCTCCTCAGCCTATAAAGACAGCTCTGAGCTGCGCGCGTCCTGGCAGAACCAACACGCCGACCCACATCTATAGGGGAGCCGGGGATGCCATCATTCTGATTCACGTCTACAGGGAAGCCGGGCATGCCTTTGATCAAAGGTGAAGAGGAAGCTTGCTCCAGCTGAACCAAACCATCAGAGCAGCTTGCAGAGACCACACCAGGTAAGTTTGTTACAATACACCCCCCTTCCCCCTCGAAGAGTGGGCTCCAGGCACTACCCACCTAGCTTACCAGGATGTTGACAATGGAATTCCTGAATTCATTCATCGGCATGAATTTGCCGTGCAGGAACCCATCATCTTTCTTCAGGGCCATATCCCTTCCAATCCACCAAATACTGTAAAGAACCACAAACTTTTCTAGAATCTAGAATTCTCTCAACTTCATATTCAGGTTCAACATTCACCGCAACAGGAGGGGGAGGAGCCGAAGGTGAAATAGTGTTAGCAGCTGGTTTTAAAAGAGAAACATGGAAAGATTTAACTCCCCTAATAGACTGGGGTAGTGTCACCCTATACACCACATCATTGCTGAAGTGGACGTCAGCCGCACAACCAGCGATAATAGAATGGGACGTGCCTGGATCTGGAACTGACAGCCAGTGGTTCCAATCTTGAAGACATAAAGTTGAGTCCAGCACCATCCACTGATATGCTCTTTTACTTTATTGGAAGATAACTGACATAATACAACCTTTTGGAGGACAAACCGCCTTTGTCAAGTTTAGTCAGTATCTAACACATATATCAAAACATTCCTCCTTTTATAGTGCTTACTTACAATTTTGACCAATCAGCTCAGCGTGTCGCATTATAGCGAGCAACCCCTTGCCGTCCGCCTGGCAGACCTGATGGGGAACCTCTTATTATTATGCATAAAGCCGTGGCTCCAATCAGGGAGCAGTGGGAGCGGCTAACTATGCGTAGGGGGGAGGCGGACCCGCTCTACCGCCTCACAGGACGCCGACCAATAGGGAAACAGCCTCCTGCTGTCACAGTGTCAGGCCATGCCCCATGTACGAGCGGACCTGACAGGAGACTGTGTCCCAGCAGGCGGAAGAAAGTTCCTCCTTCAGGCAGCGTCATATGACGGCGTAGGCAGGGCAGACTGTGTTATCGTCTGCCCGCCCGCCATAACTAGGCAAAAGGTGAGACGCCTCCACCCGGCACGCATTGCTCTACCTGTAAACACAGGAAACTGCAGCAACTACAAATAATTAAAAGGGAAAAGTTCCAACGGGATGCCACAGACTACTCGTCAGGGTATGTATATCCATGGCAAAAGCCCATGACAAGACGAAGAAGACCAATGAGTCCAAAACCATCTGAGGAACGTGGCAATATACCATCAAAGGATTTATCAGATTTTTTGGTGTCAAATTCCCAATCGTCATCAGATCTCCCCCTAAGCGCAGACGATCGCGCAGAGGGGGGAGACAGCACAAATATAAAGGATCGCCTAAGACAACGGCCACGACGGCAGAAATTCAAAAACACAGGAACATGTAGCAGAGACTATTGTTGTGAACATTTCATCAGTTCAACTCTAACCAGCACAGCAGTCGCTGTTGGACAAAGGACTTTCATTAGCTCCTACAGCATGGCCTCAACAAGTGGAATTGGACATTGATCACCAAAGATTTTACAGAAGATATTTATTTATTATTTATTTATTGTATTTTTAAAGCGCCAACATATTAAGCAGCACTGGACATTAGTTTAGGTTAGAGACAATATTTAGGGGTGACATACTGCAAAATGACAATACATAAATACAAGAAAGACCAGATCATGCAGCACAGTATGAGTACAAGGTAATGCTTAGTCGGTCACTGGATGGGAGCATGGAGATTAGGCAAGTTAGGTTCACTCAGATGCATAGCATGGGTTCACAGTAATGGAGGTGCATGATCAGGTAGGACACAAAAGAAGGAGGACCCTGCCCAAAGACTTACAATCTAGAGGGAGAGGTAAGGACACAAAAGGTAGGTGACCAGAGTTCAGCTGTGGGTTTAGAGAACTTGTGAGGGGTAGTAGGCCAGAGTGAAAAGGTGAGTTTTGAGGGCCTTCTTAAAGATGTTGAAGGAGGGGGCTGCCCTAATGGGTGGAGGTAGGGCAGGGCGTTGAAAGTGGCAAAAATACGCCGGGGGTTGGAAGCTTGTGCTCCGATGAGCTTGGTAAAGTATTCCTGCTTTGCATGAGCTAGGGCAGTGTGGAACTGCAGCAGGATAGTCTTGTACTGTAGGAAATCCTGGTTAAGTCTAGTTTTCCTCCATTTCCGTTCAGTGGCGCGTTTTCCTCTAGGGGTTGCGAGTATGGGTAGTGCGCCAGGGCTGGGGGTTAGGGGGTCGGTTGCGCGGAATATTGGTGGAGCAGCATTCTCTAGGGCTGATGAGAGAGTTTGGCGATACTGAGCAGCAGCAAGATTAGGACAGGTTAGGGTGGGGAAAGTGAAGGAGAGGGCATGGAGGGGGTCAACAAGAACACTAGGGTTAAGCTTGCGTAGGTCTCGCTGCCATCGACCAGGTGGGTGGGCGGGTAGTTTGGAGGTGCCTTTCGTGAGGATGTTGAAGGTGAGAAGTTGATAGTCTGAGAGTGGAAAGGGTGCGATGTCAAGGTCTGCAATAGTGGTGGATTTAGTGAATATAAGGTCGAGAGTGTGACCTGCAGTGTGAGTGGGGGTGTTGGTGTGTTGTACTAGGCCAAGCGAGTTGGCAATGGTGAGTAGCCGGGTCACAACGGAGTTCTGGGCTTCATCGATGGGCATATTGAAATCCCCGAGGATGATGGTGGGGAGGTCAGAGGAGAGGATGTAAGGGAGCAAGGAGGCAAGGTCATTGAGAAATTGTGGGGTGGAGCCTGGAGGGCGGTATAAGACCGCAACAATGGCAGGGAGGGGGTGTTAGAGGCGGATGGTGTGGGCCTCGAATGAAGTGAATTGTAGGGAGGTAGGTTGGGTGAGGACACGGAAGGTGCAGGATGGGGAGAGGAGCAGACCCACCCTTCCCCCATTCCTGTTGTCTGGTCTGGGGGTGTGACTGAGTTGAAGCCCACCATAGGAGAGGGCAGCCTCTGCGGCAGAGTCAAAGGGGGTGAGCCATGTCTCAGTGAGTGCGAGGATGGTGAGGGATTTGGAGAGGAAGAGGTTGTGGACTGCTGTAAGTTTATTGTGGACGGATGTGGCATTCCAGAGACCGCAGGGTAGGGGGAGCATATGATTGTGGGTGGGATGGATGGAAATAAGGTTGGGGAAAGGATAGATGTTTACGTTATTTGTGGACAGAGGGCTGTAAAATGTGTGAAGCAGGCGAGCAGGGGATGCTTGTCCGGCGGCAAGCTGTGGCACAGGGTTAGGTGATATATCACCAGCTGCAAGTAAGAGTAGGAGGGAGAGAGTGAGCAAATTACAGATCCATACGATTAAAGTACTATTTTAGTACACCGCAGATGCACATGTTTGGTTATGGTCAAGTGCCAGATGAAGAACTGTTAACCTACGTGACACTCCATTAAGGATTAAGAGCAGGTTTAATCCTCCCTCCTGTCAAGTGATTGATCAATTCATGAAGAAAACTAATGAACAAATCAATGAAATGCTGAGAAATGCATCAATGGATAAGACCATCCATATAAAACATAACCTTACAGTTATGCAGGAGAACAGAGGCGCCAAAAGGATAAAAGGAAGCTAAATGAGCTTAAAAACCAAATTATTGGTAAATAGAGAAGGTAGTGGTGGACTTGCCTCCTCCAAGTAGACACACAACGACTGTAGTAAAGACAGTCAATATATTTTATTTATGAACTCCAAATATGCAACGCGTTTCGCAGGTTTGATCCCGCTTCATCAGGCAATAACAACGGAGAAATAGCATATGTGGTCAGTAGAAGAGCCAGGCACCTCTGTGATAACCTTAGAGTTGATGAGAGAAGGGCTATTCAAGAACTTGGGAATAATACCAACATTATAATGAAGCAGGCCGATAAGGGCGGGGCAGTAGTAGTGATGGACATGCTAGATTATAAGAATGAAATATATCGTTTACTATCAGATACAACAACCTATGCCAAATTAGAATGTGATCCAATGAGAGAATATCAGGGGAAAATTGCATCTATGTTAAAGAAGGCAGTCGATGATGGCATTATTGATGATAATTTGATGGAATTTCTAACTCAGCAGAACCCTGTTACACCTGTGTTTTATATCTGTCCCAAGATACATAAGAGTCTATCCCAGCCTCCGGGTCGCCCCATTGTGGCTTTGATAGCCTCTATTTTTTCACCAATAGCCAGATATCTTGATGTAGTGCTCAGCCCATTTGTAATATCAGGTAAATCATATTTGAGAGATACAACTATGTTCATTGAAACTATTAAAAAATTGCCAGATATTCCGGATGGTGCACTTTTGGTTACGTTGGATGTAGAGAGCCTCAACACCTCCATCCCATATGATGGGGGTGTAGAGGCAGTGGAAGCTATGTTGACATGTGCGTCAGATTTCAGTTGTATGCAGATTAAGTTTCTATGCAATTTATTACAACTGTTGTTGACATGTAACTATTTTTTAGTTGAGGATCAATTTTATTTACAGCTGCGGGTACAGCGATGGGCTCAAATGTGGCCCCCTCCTATGCAAACATCTTCATGAACTCATATGAGGAGACCTTTGTCTCTACGAATGATATATTTACTGAAAATGCCCTGTGTTGCCTTCGTTTCAGTGATGATGTCTTCTGCGTGTGGAGGGGGTCACATCTGAGCCTACAACAATTTGTGAATACTTTACAAATACAATGTCCTGCTGTACATCTTATGATTCATAATGATAGCTGGAGTGTGAGCTTTCTTGACACGATGGTGAGTGTCTCTGGAAGTAGGCTGGACACAGACCTTTATATTAAGCCTACGGACACTAATTCAACATTATGTTATGAGAGCTTTCACCCATTGGCTACTAAACGCTCTATCCCTATGAGCCAATTTCAAAGAGTCTCTAGGATTGTAGACGATGAAACAGTTAGAGAGACCAGGTTGAATGAAATGCAGGACAAGTTTAGAAAAAGACAATACCTCCAGCGACTGCTTAATAACGCTAGGGAGAATATTAGGACACCTGTCCACGGACAGGTACACCATAGGTCTAATTGTTACAAGAGAATACCTTTTGTTAGTCAGTTTAATGTTTACAGTGACAACATTGCGGGCATCATACGCAGCAACTGGAATCTATTAAAATCAGCTTTTCCTCATATTGAGGAATTTCAAAATTTTCCCCTTATGTCGTACAAACGTGCCCCTACACTACGGGATAATTTGGTGCGGGCCGATAAGGGCATCCAGAGAGGAATGGCCATGCAATCTTCTCGACCCAATGGAACGTAACCATGTTTAAACTGTGTACACTGTCATAGTGTAATTAAGGGTAATTATATTTGTCACCCACATTTAGGTACTAGATTCTATATTAAAGGTCAATTCTATATTAAAGGTCAATTTGACTCACGATATGTAGTATATGCACTTAAATGCCCATGTGGTTTGCTATATACAGGACAAACGACACAACCCATGAAAATCAGATTTTCAGCGCATAAAAGTACTATTAGAAATAATACTACAGAGTTATCAGTCCCTAGTCACTTTACACAACGCTGCCTGAAGGAGGAACTTTCTTCCGCCTGCTGGGACACAGTCTCCTGTCAGGTCCGCTCGTACATGGGGCATGGCCTGACGCTGTGACAGCAGGAGGCTGTTTCCCTATTGGTCTGCGTCCTGTGAGGCATTAGAGTGGGTCCGCCCCCCCACTACGCGCAGTTGGCCGCTCCCACTGCTCCCTGATTAAAGCCACGGCTTTATGCATAATAATAAGAGGTTCCCCATCAGGTCTGCCAGGCGGACGGCAAGGAATTGGTCCCTATAATGCGACATGCTGAGCTGATTGGTCAAAATTGTAAGTAAACACTATATAAGGAGGAATGTTTTGATGTATGTGTTAGATACTGACTAAACTTGACAAAGGCGGTTTGTCCTCTGAAAGGTTGTATTATGTCAGTTATCTTCCAATAAAAGAACATATCAGTGGATGGTGCTGGGCTCAACTTTATTCCTATACACCACATCATTGATTTTCTCCTGAATGGGATAGGGACCAATAAATCTAACGACCCAACTTCACAGAAGGTTGGCGTAAGGGAATATTGCGGGTAGACACCCACACCATATTTCCCGGGGAAAATTCAAACTCTGGTGAGCGACGGGCATCGGCATAACGTTTCTGACGAGAAACAGCATTCTGCAAATTTTACTGAACCTGAGGCGAAATCTGCTGAATGTGAGTGCTCCACTCCTCCAAAGCTGGGAAAGGAGAGGTAGAGGATGGGAAGAAAGTAAATTTGGGATTCTGACCCATCACTATCCAAAATGGTGATAACTTGGTGGAAGAGTTAGGTAGGTTATTAAATGCAAATTCAGCAAATGGCAAATACTCTAACCATGATTCTTGACAGTCTGACATGAAACAGCGGAGATACTATTCTAATGACTGGTTAGTTCTCTCTGTCTGACCATTAGCCTCAGAGTGAAAGTCAGAAGAGAAAGACAGCTTGATACCCAAAAGATCACTAAAAGCACGCCAGAACCGGGAAATAAACTGGACCCCTCTGTCTGACACAATATTCTCAAGAATGCCATGTAAGCGAAACATAATAATGAAGTTATATAATGACGTGCATAATGAAGAGTCTAGCCAATTCCTGAGCTGAGGGCAGGAAGGTAAGTCTATCACGAAATCCATCGAGAGGTGGGACCAAGGTCTTGATGGAATGGGTAGTGGCATAAGATGACCCCGGGGGACAGCCCGGGACACCTTACTTCTGGCACAAGTAGGACAAGCTGCCACAAAAGCTTTACAGTCTTTATTAATAGAAGGCCACCATACATGACAAGACAGAATATTTAGAGTTTTAACCTCTCCAGGGTGCCCTGCCAATTTAGAATCATGAAATACTTGAAGTAGCTAAAGACGTAAATGCAAGGGTACAAGATCAACTCCAGGGGGTTTCTCAGGAGGACTATTCTACTGGAAAGGCTGTAATGTATCATACAAATCTGGAAATTCTTGAGTGTGGGTGGCGGCTAAAACACAATGTATGGGCAAAATCTTTTTAGGGGGAATGTCCTGAGACATTTCATGTTCAAAGGTTCTGGATAAGGCGTCCGCCTTTACATTCTTGGACCCAGGTTTAGACGTGATTACAAAATTAAATCGGGAAAAAAACAATGCCCATCATGCCTGCCTGGGATTAAGCCTTTTAGCTCCCTCAATATATTCTAGATTTTTGTGATCTGTATAGACTGTGATTGGATGATTTGCTCCCTCTAGCCAGTGCCTCCACTCCTCAAAAGCCATTTTAACAGCCAGCAGTTCTCGGTTACCAATATCTTAATTGTGTTCTGCTTTAGTAAATTTCTTGGAAAAGAAGGCACAGGGATGTAACCATTCCGGCCGGCCGGAAAACTGAGAAAGAACGGCTCCCACACCCAATTCTGAAGCATCAACTTCTACAATAAAGGGTAAATTCACATCAGGGTGAGTGAGGATGGGAGCAGAGCAAAAAGCTGTTTTCAGGTCAGAAAAAGCTTTGTACGCCTGCGGAGACCAATTAACTGGATCTGCATCTTTCTTCTCTGGCAGTTAGAGGGGCAACCAGAGAGGAGAAATTCTTAATAAACCTGCGACAGTAATTAGCAACCGCTTAATGGCCTTGAGGCCTTTGGGGGTGACCAATCCAGTACCGCTGATAGTTTTTTCTCATCCATAGACAGGCCAGTGTCAGAAATCACATAACCCAGGAAGGGAACTTGTGTAAACTCAAATAGGCATTTCTCAAATTTAGCAAATAAAGAATTCTCCCTCAACTCCTGCAGAACACATCTCACATGACCCTGATGCTCGGACAATGAATTAGAATATATTAGAATGTCGTCCAAGTAGACAACAACAAATCTCCCCAACACATCTCTGAATATATCCTTTACAAAGTCTTGGAACACAGCGGATGCGTTACACAGTCCAAAGGGCATGACTCATAGTGACCGTCTTGAGTATTAAAGGCTGTTTTCCACTCGTCCACTTGGCGTATTCTGATCAAATTATAAGCACCCCGTAAATCAAGTTTGGAGAAGATTCTGGCCCCTGACACCTGAGCGAATAGGTCATCAATTAATGGCAGAGGGTATCGGTTCTTTACCGTAATCTTGTTTAACCCTCTGTAATCGATACATGGACGGAGTCCATCATCCTTTTTTTCCACAAAGGAAAATCGCCGACTGGTGATGTGGACTGTCTAATGAACCCCTTTTGCAGATTTTCCTGGTGGTCCCAAGTAACAGGTCAATGGGACAATCATAAGGTCTGTGCGGTGGTAGTTTGTCAGCTGATTGAGGAGAAAATACATCAGAAAAATCTATGTAGGGTTGTGGTAGAAAACTCTGTTTGACCTCAAGACTAAGAAGAGGAATGCCCCTTAAACAATTATCCTGACAACGATGTGACCAGTTGGTAAGTTGACCTGTACACCAGTCTGTGTGAGGGTTGTGACCTTGTAACCAGGCTAATCCCAATATGATAGGACTGGACTGCATTTTAAGCATATACAATTGAATTTTTTTCATAATATAAAAATATATCAAACTTGAACAGAAATCTCAGGTGTAATGGTAATGGGAGTTTTAGTCTGCAATGGCGTATCATCAATAGCAGTAACGTAAAGCGTGCTCTGCGGAGGTATGGCAGGAATACCCAGAGTGGTTGCAAAGGTGGTATCAATGAAGTTCCCTGCTGCACCAGAATCGATAAAGGCCTCAGACTGAAGCAACTTATCGCCACAATGTATAATAACTGGTACCAGAATTTTCCTAATTTTAGGGGAAATAACAGCTTGCCCAAGTGAAGTTCCCCAACTTTACCTAGGTGCTGAAGTTTTCCGAAGCCTTCTTTGCAGAGCAAGTTTGAGCAAAATGACCCTTCTCCCCACAATACATACACAATTCTTCCTGCCTCCTCCTAAGCTTCTTCACAGGTGACAGGGGAGAAGCCTAGTTGCATGGGTTCATCACTAGTATTAGAATTACTTGACCTAAGGTTCCCTGAGATGGAATAGACCTTACCCTGACGTCGGTGTCTAACCCGCCTGTCAACCTTTATGGCCAGAGAAATAGCATCCTCAAGATTCCTAGGCTCAGGATGGCTTACTAATACATCGTTTACAGAATTGGCTAGGCCGAAAAGGAATTGGTCTAAGAGTGCTGCCCCACCCCATTTGACTGATACAGACCACTTCCTAAACTCAGCCGCATATTCCTCAACTGTATGTTTACCCTGATGTAAATCCCATAATTTGCGAGCAGCTGTGGATGAAATATTGGCATCAGCATATATAATTGCCATGGCATCAAAGAGATTCTCAACTGAGGAGAGAGCTTCATGATCTGAGCCTAATCCATAGGCCCAGGTCTGAGAATCACCCTGCAATAAGGTCTTAATCAGTGTAATCTTCTAGGACTCCGTTCCCAAAGATCTAGACCTGACCTCAAAATAAGACATACATCTGTTACGGAAGTTACTGAAATCAGAACGTGCACCCGTAAATTTTTCAGGTAACGGCATTTTAGGCTCAATAACAGTTGGCATAGGAGCCGGTAGAGGAGTTTGCTGGTTATTGACATTAGCAGACAAGTTTATTTGAGCGAGTGTGTTAGATAACTGGGTCAACTGTGTTTGCTGATTGGCAACTTGCTCAATGAGATGGTTAACAGCGAGCGTCAAAATTTGGTCTCGCATGTGATGTCATGTGATGAGGTAACGTACAAGTGCATACACAAACAGTAGTAAAGCGCAGTCAGGATCAGGCCGTAGTCGTACACAAAGTCAGAGGTATCGAGGTACAGAGTACCAAGGCAATATCATAGTCAACAAACAGGCAGGGTCATACACATAAGTCAGATGTCAGTCGTACTGTAAGGATCAGACAATAACGAAGTCAGGGACAGACACGTTTATCAGATGGCAGTGGTACAGAAGGACGAGACAAGAGCTAGGTCAAGAGGTAGGCAAAAGTCGGTACACAGATAAATATACAATAAGATGTTACTTCAATATATTACGATAATATATAATATAACCACAAAATACAAGACTGACTAACTAGAGTACATATATATTGTGCTAAATTAGTTGATTTAAGGTTGGAGATAGGGGTACTCCAATGTGGTGAGGTAGCAGCAAGACAGTGCGCATTGTGTATAGGGTGTGTATCCCTATATACATTATTTTGGTGTGTATCCTGCTTGTTGATCCACAAAGTGCCCCTAATTTCTTTTCAGTCGTACATATATATTGTGCATCTACACAGGATATTAATGTAGCTCTTGAATCTCACTAGCTAGGCCAAGAACCAGTGAACTGATTAGTATCAAGGCCAACAAGCAAGTGAATACTCTGGCCTTAAATACCCAGGAGGCAGAGCACAAGCACAGCCCCCAGAAATGACAGCACCTCCTGCAAAAAGGTGTCAGCTGATGACATCACCGCTGACACCCCATCAGACACGCCTCCTCAGCCTATAAAGACAGCTCTGAGCTGCGTGCATCCTGCCAGAAACAACACGCCGACCCACATCTATAGGGGAGCCAGGGATTCTATCATTCTGATTCGCGTCTACAGGAAAGCCGGGGATGCCTTTGATCAAAGAGGAAGAGGAAGCTTGCTGCAGCTGCTCCAAACTATCAGAGTAGCTTGCAGAGACCACACCAGGTAAGTGTGTTACACAAAGCCACTTACTTTGTTGAACCACTTGTTCTAGGTAGATTTACATTGGTCCACAAAAAAGAGAAAAGGCTGGCAGGCACTCATAGATAAAAATGACACCACTTTATTGGTAACCCTGCACCAATCACGTCTACGCGGTCAGCAAACTGTGACAAACTTTCAATACCGTTCCCAACATTGCATCATAAGACTATGCAGACTAAAAGCAAACCAAGGAAGCATGCGAGGAGCAACAGAGTTTAGCAGTGCAAGCATACTTGCGCGACCAATATTGTGATGGCAGATCATGGATCAAGGTAGAAGCGAGTCATGCTGGGGGTGTTCCAGATCTGCTGCCCTTACAGCTGTTTTGCCCATTTTTGCTTGCGGGTCTCATCAGATGGGCGTTCCACCTATTCTGGTCCCCGGTGAAGCGTGGCTGGTGGGTACATCACTCCCGCTATGTTCAGCGCACTCGTTGGCTTCTAGTGGTACCACATTGATACCACATGCTTTCCATTTTTGTTTCTGTGTCAGAAATGTAACTGTGCTCCAAAGGCTATTCGATCACTTGGAAATTATTCCGTATCAATTCATTGACTTGAGTTTTTGAAGTACCTTTCCATATAGTTGCTTGGAGTGCTGTTTTGCCTTTGTAGTGTAGATTATGCCCCAACACTCCTCCTCCTTTTGTGTCACCACCCCCTCCCTCTAGATTGTAAGCCTTTGGCAGGGACCTCTCTCCTTGTTTATCATACTTGATTGTGCACTCTACCCAGAATAATGTGAACTTGTATTATTGGGACTACCCCTCCAGTGTATGTTCTGGCATTGTATTACTACCTGTATTGTGTTGTGTATCTTATTGCTTATCTGTATTGTGCTGTTATATCTTATTGCTTATTACCTGTATTGTGTTATGTATCTTATTGCTTATTACCTGTATTGTGTTGTTGTATTATTTCTTATTACCTGCTGCATTGTGTTGTTGTATCTTATTGCTTATTACCTGTTGTTTGTCATCGGTCATCTATTATCATTGTTTGTAATCTTGTGTATTGTACAACGCTCCGTAATTTGTTGGCGCTATATAAATCCAATAAATAATAATAACACTGGCTCACCTGAGGCTGGACCCTTCAGATACATGTGTGTTTAAACTACAATCCAAATGCCATAAATACACACAGATGGTTTCTATTTAACTAAATAAGCGACACTGGAAATAATTAATGGCATCAATCATAATTTAGGTGAGTCATATGACAGTGTAGACATGAGCAATAAATTCTACCAACATGTTAATTTCTTGGCAGATTTTCAATCAACTATCATCTAGAGGCTTTGATTGGCTGAGGCTCTCTTGAGGCCAGTGGAAATGTGCATGTTAGCTGAATCTATTATCTATCTGAATTATCTAGATATTTAGGCAATCAGGTGTATTGTGTTTTTTTTATTTTCAGTTTGCAGAAATGGTTAACCTTGACATGAATGAGTTCCATCACTCTTTGTTGTATGAAAATAAGCCATGAAAATAAATCAAAGGGAGTGAGTACTTTTTTTTACAGGTTTTGTGGCTGGATAGTGGCCATGTTGGACTACACAATGTCAGCACCATTAGTGTACTGCAGTGATCAGATGCTAGCAATGAAAAAGAATAAGACAAAAATAGGATAGGATACAGATATTTTCACACTGATTGGTAAAAGCACATCACTACTACAAGAGTAGTATTATCTTGGACAAAGCAGGAAGGCAAATCACAAAAACACAATACTAGTATTACTCTTTGGAAGTTTGAATAATAAAGATGATGATTATGATGCTGCCCACATAATACACGTATTTGGTTATTGCATGGAACATGGGGTAAACATATTACTTTAAGTTTGCCCAATCAGCACAGCTTTGTATTGCAAAAATAATCTTTACTTTGTTTTTATATGATTTATGAAAACACACAGTGGGGATGAATCACTAAGGTTGAAAAACACTGTTGTGACAACAAATGATTAAACGTTTTTCATGATGTCTTTGAGATACTACACTGAGATATCTGCCATAGCATTCCTAAGTTGTGCATACATAGAAAAGACATCACTGAAATTGTTCACTTCAGGAAGTTCAGTCAACTTGTATTGGAATCTGAAAACAATCAACAGCAGAATGCTCTCCAATCCAGTGTTTTTGGCTAGAGAAGTTTTATATGTATATTTTTACTGCTTGGATGCAGCTTGGGTTTATGTTAAACTGTAAAGTATCTCAGCCTCACTGCAGTTGTTCAGTACCACCTACAGTAAATTGGGAGAGACAAAATGCTTTCTGACCAAAAAAAAGACACACTAAGGCAGGGGTCACACTTACCGGCTTTCGTACGCGTTTTCTGCACAGAAAAACTGTTTTCAACTGAGAACTCATGTTAATCAATGAGCTAGGTCACACTTGAATGCAGATTTCGCACGCAGAAAAAAAACTGACATCTTGCGCAATTTGTCAGTTTTCTCTATAAATTACATTAGCTGTTGTAAGGTAGAGGTCACACTTGTCTTTCAGTTTTCTGAAAAGTGTAGAAACTGAAAGACAAATGTGACCCCTGCCTAAAGGATAAGGCTGATTACACATTCAGTTTTAACCTTTTCTTTAAAAATGTCCTCTTAGATGATCAGCTACAGTTTTTAAATGGTTATCCACTGGTAGAGATAAAGGTCAAGCACTGGAGAAGTCTATGAACCTTTTATTTGGTCTTGAAATAGCTCTGCATATCAAAAGCAGGTGAAGGTGCATGACAAGGTAGGAGATTAAAATGGTATTCATACGATCAAAAATTCCATACCCTACAATTACCTTTAAAAGACTTACGAGGTCAAAATACTGAAAAAAGTTAAATACCTTTTTAGATTCTTGATGTACGGAGGACGCCATCCATGCCCTCTCATTCATTCCGCCTTGCCCCCCGCTGTAATACCTGCCCCGGTCAGATCCCGACCCCTCTGAACGGCTTGGGTTACCATTCTCCCCTCAACATGGCCGCCACAGATTGCCGCGGCTTTGCAGTCCACATAGACCCGATTGCGGCTGCGCAGTTCTAGGGCCTACTCCATCCACGTCATCACTCCAGATTGTCTCCATGTCATACATCAGGCGCATCGGAAGGAGGCCCTAGAGCTGCGCAGCCGCAATCGCATCTATGCGGACTGCACAGCTGCGGTAATCTGTGGCAGCCTTGTTGAGGGGGGAATGATTACCCGAATGGGGCTGGTATTACAGGGGAAGGGGGGGGGGGGTGGATGGCGTCCTCCGTAGATCAAGAATCTAAAAAGGTATCAAACTTTTTTCAGTATTTTGACCTCGTAAGTCCTTTAAAACTCTGAGGGCTAGTCCACGGTGCTCAGTTGCATTGCAGAATAATTCTGTGTATCAACTCACTGCTCATACAATTATATAAGGCTGTTTACAGTGCTGTATGTAGGCTTTGTATTACAATCTATGTCCAGTCTCCATTGCAGTTCACACTCATTATAACGTGTGTTATGCAACTGACCACTGTGAACCTAAAGCACTGGCGTAGTGGTTAGCACTCTCACCTTCCAGCCCCGTTTGAATCCCAGCCAGGGCATTATCTGCAGGGAATTTGTATGTTCTCCCCATGTCTATGTGGGTTTCCTCCAGGCACTCTGGTTTCCTCCCACATCCCAAAAACATACAGATAAGTTAATTGGCTTCCCCAATATTGGCCCTAAATTACAATACATACGCTACACGTCATATGATTATGGTAGGGATTCGCTTATGAGCAATACGCCCTGTACAGCGCTGCGGAAGAAGTTGGCGCTATATAAATCCTAAATAATAATAACCTTGCCTGATGGTAGTTGTAGTTTCTTTTTCTAGCAAGATAAAATCCCCTCATTTTATTTTGCTAATGTTTGGCTATATTTTTAAACACAAGATCAGCTTGTCTTGAGTGAAGACTTGTGTTCCCAAACACGCATATATATTATGCTTGAATACTTATGGCCTTTGAGTACAGGAAGTGTTATTTGATAATTTCTCTGTAATTGTAGATTGCTACAAAATAAAGACTGGCTCTTTATGATTTATTTTGCCTAGCACTAAAGAGGAACATGGTTAATACTTTAGTCTGGTCTGCATCAGCTGTTCCTGTGTCATGTGACAGCTTCTTAGAGAGGAAAAGGCTTCCAGCATCACTTTAGATGTGCTTGCCACTAGAGGTCTCTCCTCTGTGAATCCTCTATAATAAAACCCTACTGTGTCTGCGTCCCGTGTCCCTGTGTGTGTCCCATATGCGCTCTGCACATGTGCAGGGACGCACAGACATTGAGGGAGAGCGAGAGCGATGACGGGCGAAGGGGCAGACGGGCTGGCGCATCGTGCACACGCGCGGCGGTCACATTGTGCACGGCGGGCGCATGCGCAGTGACAGACCTAGCCCGTTTTTAAACGGGCTTAAGTCCACTAGTCCCTATATAAATCTGCACATCTACAGTGATGCAGAAAAGCTTCTTTGAATGACTCCTTCTCACGCTCTTCCACTGTCATGTTCTGCCTGCTAGTGATCAAAAGGGGTGAGAAGCAAGAGGGGGAGGCTCTTCCTATTGGCTCTCTGCTCTCTGCTGTCTGTCATTGCTATCGCATGATATTTGCTAGTTTCTGACAGATCAAAGCTGCAGATCAATAATGAACATCTCACTTGATTTACTGCATGCTCTAATCTTTGTGAATGGAAATTTACTGACATGTCTTGAGGTATTTACCACACAAGTCGGTAATTTACCTCTTTGGTCATTAATTTCAGCTTGCCATAGCAACAGCCTTAGTGAACTGACATTTGCTAAGATGTTCAGTAAAATCAGTTGTTTTCTGCATTACCGCATGCGCTAAAGCTTTGTGAATAGAAACATATGTATATTCAGAGGGATACAATTATGTACCCAGAAATTGAGGTAGAAGTAACCAACAATAATGAAAAGTTAAAGGAAATCTGAAGCCTAAAAATTTGTTTTTATACGATGTAGAGGGAAGGCTCTGGATACCCTAGAGCAGGGCTTTCCAACCCTGTCCTTAGTACCACCAAAAGTGCATGTTTTGTGGAAATCCAAAGAGGTAGTTAATCAGGTAATCAGTTCTGTTGAGACACTAATTACGTCACCTGTGAATGATTGTGGTTTTCTGCAAGACATGCACTTGCACTGTTGGTGATACTTGAGGACAGGGTTGGGAAGCCCTGCCCTAGAACATTCCTGGTCCTCATTTTTTCCTGTCATTCCCGCACCGTCACCACTGGAAGCTGTTTGACTTGCTAAGTCGAATAGCTCTTTGACACTCAATAAATAACCTTCAGAAGTACTTGTGTCCCTGAGTATCTCCGAAAATTTTTGTTTGTACTGTGGGGATGGTGTGGGAACAACGGGAAAAAGGACAGAGCATAGGTATGTGAAAAACTGATTTTTGAAGGTGACATTTCCAATCTTGTGGGTAGCAAGAGAAAGATTGTCAGCAAGGAGGAGGTGAAAGAGACACAGAAGCATACAGCAGACATAAGAGGAGGGAAAAGCAAAGCCAGGTCCATAACACGATCTGCTAAAAAGCAGACACTATGAGAAAAGCCCCATAGAAAGCACAGCCTAGTGGACTATTAGGGTTGATAGAAATCCCCAAAGAAGGAGATGCCAGAAAGGAAGGCCTCTTACTGTACATCCTCCCCTAGGACCTGCAACCAGCTCCCCCGCATCCCAATCTCATGGCAGTTGCAGCCATGTGAGTCTGGCACAGACTCCTGTTGCTGAACTCTAACAGAGGGAGAGGCCCAGCAGTTACCTTCCATCATAGACCAAGCTATAGCATAACTTTAACATGAACATTTCACAAAGCCTGATAATATAGCTTTAATTGACAGCCCTAAATATAATAGTTTTTAGAACTCCCTGTCAGGGATGTGCAGCCTACAAAAAAACATGTATTAAGACATTAAAGGATACCTTTAATGTCTTAATAGGAAAAAGTTACATAGTCACCTAAGAAGAGTGAAGACTCTGGATCTCTTAAAGCCTTCCCGGTCCTCTCTCAGTCTCCTCATCCCTCCAATGGACCCCATTCAAATCCCCTTCATGCTGCATCTGTGGGTGTCAAGTACTTCCAAAAATGAGCGTCTTCGTACTGGGCACTGGATCAGGGGACCTGGTGATGGAATGAGAGGGCACAGAGAGGACCAGGAAGGCTCTAGGGTCCAGATCCTTCCCTCTCCTTAAGTAAGTATGTAACCCCCCCCCCCCCCCTCTGCCGGTGGTGGTTAAAGGTATCCTTCAAGTGTAAGGTAGAGCTCAGACAAGGGTATCTGTATCTAAGCCGTATATTCTTCTGTGTCAGTCTACTAATAAATGATTGGAGACTGTTACAGAATATGTACAGGTGTGAATTTTGCCAGACTTATATTTTAAGGAGGCAGAGGAGCTCCTGAGGCCTTCTATCTACTCCTCCCACCAAAAAAAAAAAATTACAGGAAACACCATTACACCTCATTCTGATATCACATTTCTATAGCCCCATTGGCTAAAGTCTGACCTTAGAAGTATCTGTCTCATTTACTTAAAGTGACTTTATAGTGAGAGGGACATTTTAAACACTACATATTGCTGTCCACTACCTGCATGCTTTTGTCAAGTGTGCGATTCATCCATATGTTAAGCAAAAAAGGTGATCAGGACAATGAGGTAATTTACATAATTACAAAGGAAAACAAACAAAAAAACATGGCCGTCTCCACATCTATCTCACTACATGGTTACTTTACAATATAATAATGAATATTGTGTTAAACTGTGCCAAAAACAATGTTGTGTGTGCAGCTTTCCAATCTTTAGTGCAACACCTATTTAACCCTTAACATCTCTGCAGAATTAACATTAGTGCACATGAACCTCTGTGACTAAATGATCTGAGCAAGTGAGGACATGTATAAAATTATTAAGTCTGTAGGCCTAGGTGTAATAAGTATATGTAGAAATCACTATGCCCAGTTGTAACACACCAAAAACAAATACAATATTTGTAGGTTGTAAAGCAGAAAGTATGTTTTTGGTAAATAATTTAATTCTTCAACACAACCCATTTCTAAAAATGCCTTAAATCTAAAAGTTATTTTGTCACCATGCTGACAACGTAGAAGGTCCATAAAAATTACTATAGTAGTATAGTACAATATAGTTTCTTTTCACAGAATCAAAGTTAACATTGCAAATGTTATAATGGCAAAATCAACAAACCATATCCCTCTCTAAAAGAGAATAAACTATCAGAATCTCAAAAAGAACTGTATAACTTTAAGTGGTACTAAACTCAAAAACACGTTTTTGCTCTAAATCATTACACAAAACAAAAAAACAAACAAAAAAAGAGATAGGGTTTTTGTGGTAGGGTTTTCAAACAAATTACCTCATGTACGGTAATTTACCTCATGAGGTAATGACATTTAGCAATTCTGCTAGGTTTTAGTCATGTCCTCGTGCAGTAAATTATGAGGTAATTCATGAGGTAATTTACATTAATTTTACCGAAAATAGCTATTCTCATGGAAATTAGGGGGCATGTTAGCACATAATTTACCGATCAGTTTAAGAATTGCCTGTACCTGTAGGTAAAGTCAATTTTTGCGAATTTTGAAGTTTTTAGGAGAGCTCCAATTTAGGTTGTGTAATAGAAAAGAATAGTAAGAATAAAACTCCAAATATTTACTGTATTTTTTTTCTATAAGGGATGCCTATATATATACTTTACATAGGTTGCTACATAATCAAATACACCTTCCTCCCCCCCCCCCCCCCTAAAAAAAAAACATATTCCAAAGACTATCCTAACTTACTACTATTAATTACTGCATGCTTACCATTGAAATACTGCATGTTTTACCACACTTTTTTACTGCATGTTTGGAAATGCAGAAAAATCTTTTAGAATTGCTAAAAAAAAGAGGAAAATACTGCATGAGGTATTTTACCTACAAAAAAAATATTTATCTCACATAGCTACCAGAATTGAGGAAGATTGGAAGACTTTATGTTAAGCGGCTGTAACTGGAAGATTTATTTGCTAGTTTCAGGAATAACTGAACAAATGATATATTCTACTATCATTCACCTTAGCGTAACTCTCGCATTACCCCTCCCTATGCCTAACACTAGCCCTCCCCACCACCACCTACACCTAACACTAGCCTAACACTAAGGCTTCAAGGCCTGGTGACTCAAGAAAGTCCAGATACTCTGAAACTGATTCTGAAGTACACAGCAGGTAACAATTTCCAGACTGGTAACATATGTGAGTCTGATGTTTTGTCTATTCACATTCAGGATACTCACAAAATTATCCAATTCATCCTTTGTCCCACTCCACACTGCCAGTACATCAGCAAAATCCCAAGTCCATAGAGCAACGTTTGCTCCAAACTCTGGGGTGGAGAACACATTCTCTTGTTCCCACAAGCCCAGATTCAAACAAGCATAAGCTGGAGCACATGACGCCCCCATGGATGTATCACTGATTTGGGGATAGAACAGGTCTCAAAAAGAAAACCAATTACTGTAAGTCTCAGGTTCCATAGATTAAGATAAGAAGGCATTATGCATATCAGCCCTATCACTCATCAAGAGAAAAGGACATTGGCCGGAGACCCTTCTTATGTGAGATTGACGTGTACAAGGATTTCATATTGATCCTCACAAGGAAAGCCCCTGTGGGTGCCTCAAACCCATATAGAACACCAAACACATAAAGGGTGTCCTGCACAAAGGCAGGAAGAGACTGGACCAATGGCTTCAATTTCTTATCAATAAACTGACCCAATTGTTGTGTCGGACTTCCCACTGCTGAAAGATGGGACGCCCTGGAGGATTGGTGGCCAACTTATGTAATTTAGGTAGAGCATATAGGGGTATTGTATGTTACAACCTGTAAGAATTCTATTTAAAGCATGCTGAACAGCCTTATTAGGAAACACTGACAATAATCTTATTTGCTTTTCGTCAATTAACACAGTATATGTTTGGAATTACGAGTGTTTCTTAGGACTAATTAGATTCGGAAAACTAATAACAGATAAAGCTCGGTAGATTTATCAGCTGCCAGGCAATTAATCATTTGGAATGTGATTAGCCTTGTGCAAAGATCTGGTGCTGGTCATAGCAAATCTACTTCCTGCGGAGCAAGAAAATTACCTAAAGTCAAATTTTCAGCCAATCTCTAGTTTAATATATTTTATATGCAGAAAATGTAAAACTAACTGCAAACCAAATCATGTTAGATTCTGCTTATAAGCAAACATAATATTTCTTAAGAAACAAACACATAAATAAATCATGGAGTTTTACAGTAAACTGCAATGGTCAAACTTAGTATATTAATAGTGTGTAGTCATTGCTACATCAAGATTTGTGCATTTTGGCAGCACTGCATATACCTAAAACACAACATCTATACTTTTTGTTTCTGGTGTGATTCAGACACTATTGCAGCCAAATAGATAAGAAAAACTGCCAGGCAACTGGTATTGTTTAACAGGAAATAAATATGGCAGCCTGGGTATCACTCTCACCTCGGGTTCACTTAAAGGGACTCCGAGCTCATCTAAAAAATAAAAGTTGTACTCACCAGGGGCTTTCTCAAGCCCAGTGCTGGTCGGGAGGTCCCACGCTGGCGTCCTGGCTCCTTTCCTTCTCCCCGCTCCGGAATGGCTGACAGGCCGCAGCCCGGGCGACACTCTCCCGAGTGTCGGGCTGCTTCTTCCGCATATGACGCGGATTACGTCACACGCCGGCCGCCTCGCGTCATCACGGCGGCCGGCGTGAAAGTACTGCGCACGCGCGATTAAAGCGCGCATGCGCAGTACTTTCACGCCGGCCGCCGTGATGACGCGAGGTGGCCGGCGTGTGACGTAATCCGCGTCATATGCGGAAGAAGCAGCCCGACACTCGGGAGAGTGTCGGCCGGGCTGCGGCCTGTCAGCCATTCCGGAGCGGGGAGAAGGAGAGGAGCCAGGACGCCGGCGTGGGACCTCCCGACCAGCACTGGGCTGGAGAAAGCCCCTGGTGAGTACAACTTTTATTTTTTAGATGAGCTCGGAGTCACTTTAAAGGGCATGTAGTGTAAGCGTAATTGAAATCAGGTCTGTTATTGTAAACATTTCCATGATAAAGCTGGTATATACATGATATAGCAGATATAAACTAAAGAGCGTCCTTTTCCCTGTTTATAGCTGGACAATAACATTGACGTCTATGGCAGCGCCCTTTTTACACATATGGCCCTTTTCAACTGAATGCCAAACAAGACTATCCTCTGAATGCTAAACAAGACTATACACGCTCTGTAAAGTGCTGCGGAAGATGATGGCACTATATAAATACTAAATAATTATAATAATTAATGGGACTAAATTAATTTAAACTTCCTCTGCCGAGAAAGCACTGCTACATACAGAGCTCACTTCACAAACCTGACCCAAGGCAAAGCTACAAGCTACCTAAGGTAAGCGCAGAAGTATGGCATGCTGGATCCACGTACCTGTGTGTGTTGTCCATTCCTCTCCTTATTTTTTCCTCCCGGTCCCCATAATTGACATTTGGCTAAAGTCAAATTTTCAGACAGAAAGAAGCAGGCTAGCTGTGATGTTCCCTCCAATCACCCTCTCTCCTCTTGCCTGTCCCATTCACTCTTCTTAAGAGAAGGAAATGGGAGGGTAATAGGAGGGAACATCACAGCAAGCCTGCCTCTTCCTGTATGAAAATTTGACTTCTGCTACTTTTCAAGTATTATTAAAGGACTTCCGAGGCCAAAACAAAAAAAAAGTTAAATACCTGCATGGCATATGAAGGCACGGAGGATGCCGTCCACGCCGTTCCCCCGCCGCTCAATAGCCCCCGGGGCCGGCTCCTGACCCCACGGCCCGGGTCGGGCTCTCCTGCCTCCACAAACATGGCCGCATGAGCTGGCCGTGGCGGCGCAGTCTGCATAGCCGTGAGTGCGGCTGCGCAGCTCTAGGGCCAACAGGCTGTTTCCTGTAGCGTGGATCAGGGGGTTGGCCCTAGAGCTGTGCAGCCGCACTCGCGGCTATGCGGACTGCGCAGCCGCGGCCAGCTCATGCGGCCATGTTTGTGGAGGCAGGAGAGCCCGACCCGGGCCGTGGGGTCGGGAGCCGGCCTGGGGGGCTATTGAGCGGCGGGGACACGGCAGAACAGCACGGAGGGCGCGGACAGCATCCTCCGTGCCTTCATATGCAATGAAGGTATTTAACTTTTTTTTCGTTTTGGCCTCGGAAGTCCTTTAAGGGGACCAAGGGGAATGAGTAGAGGAGCACATAATGCACAGAGGTATTTAGATCCAGGATGAACATACTTCTGTACTTACCTTTGGTAGCTTTGCCTCAGTTCAGGTATCCTTTAAAACATAAGGTATATGAAGGTTAGCATTTCTAATGATCTATACACAATACCACATTAGTTAAAAACATTGCGTGCAGCCGTACTAATTATTTCTTCAGGCCCTTGTAAATCAAGCACATATTTAAAAGCGCTGATGTATGGCATACCTACAGCTTTCAGGTTTACAGTCATGTAATCCAATGTGCACAAAGTTGTTCAACCTATTTCTGACTTCATTGATATATATATATAGTCTCTATCAGTGCTATCACACTGCCAGGCAGTTTTAATAAATTAGTCATTACTCATGATGAAAACATTGAAACTAAATCCTTGTACACACGTGTGACTTAAGCCGTCTTAGACGATAACCACCATAGCCACTATTCAGGCGCATGTACGGCAGCAGGCTACCCCCGACCTCCAACCCAGGAGTGATCTGCCGGATGGATCCACTCAACACCAGTGATGGCAATCCCATTGTTCGTGCTGCTCCCACACCCAACGTGTGACATCACACACGCCACTCATCATCCCTCTGTCATCCCCCCACATAGCAACACAGCACTTCGTCAGCTACACAGCTTGACATGAGTGTGTGCAGCCCGGCCCAGACATGTCGTCCATGGGGATCAGGTCCTGATCCCCAACAGCCGATCTCCATCGAAGGTGTGTATGCACCTTAACACCAATCTGTCAAAATAAGGGCACATCCAATTGATACAATAGCGAAAATATAGATCGAATACTGATGGAGAAGAACCATTCTTTTTCAAAACAATAGACTAGTAGTGGCAGCAGTCAGATCTACAAGTATAGACTGGTGTGAATTGCAAAGCCTTTACATAGAACCATAATGTGTCTCCCTTGAATACAAATATCATTACATATTTATGGAATAATTATCCCCACATCCCAAATACGATGGGCATTGACTAATGCATAGCAATACCAAGTTAAAAAAAATATCAGCTAGATATTGATCTTCCCCTGATCTGGACCACATTTAACAGTGTATGGTTGGTTGTAAGCTTGGGAAAGAAGCAATACATAGAACCCAGCACAATTATTCACCATTAGAATAATTATGATTTTTTTTTTCAAGAGCTCAAAAGCCAGATGATCACTTTCACATATATGAGAAGCTAAAAGCATAGTGTGTCATAGATATTATAATCAGTCTTTCTCTGGTTTCAGTTGTGAATAGTGTGGAAAGGGGTTTAAAATTTTTTGGGGAGTTTATGATATGCTTTTATTGTGAAAGGGGCAGCCCTGGGGGCAGGAAAACAGGCAGCACAATAAAAACTGTCACTGATTCTAACACTCTCTCACTGTAGAAACTGTTTTACTTGTGCCCTGTCACTATTGGAAAGATTTCCCCATTTTCTATCTCGAAAAGTGGACAGGAAATTAGAGAAACTCTTACAGATGGGGACAAAAAAGAAAACAAAAAGTTCCAGCAGCTTGCTAAATGATGTAATAGTAAAAAAAGAATTTCCTTTAAGCTAAACTTTAAGCAGAGCTTTAACGTCAGCGTTAGTGATATTTATAGCAGCTCATCATTTTGAGTTCCCAAATCCATCTCATCCATTTTAAGACATCAGAAGGAGACTCAGCAGCAGAATCAAATGTAGTTAAACTATTGTTTGCACTAAGCCATGGTGGAAGTGTGTGTGCACACAGTACATACCCTCTTTGAGGCATGCAAATGGAACTGGACACAAAAGTCCCATCCTTGTTGGCAACTACAGAGTTTGCAATTCTTACACAAGCCTTCTCAGACATGTTTGAGAGGCTGAAAGAACCTTGCAGAAAGACTTTAACAGAGAAAACATACAGTAGAAGCAGTGTAAACACTGCAAAGACACTCCAGCTAAGGACAGAAAATATTGCATATGCTAGTCATTATGGGAGGCATCACATATTAGGACTTGGTATTCACTGCACTGAATGGAAGGGATCTCAGTGACAGACATTGAGATGATGAGACTGATAAACTGGGTTTGAATGCTTTCTCCTTACTGCTCTGTTGTGCACCTGGACTGTGCCTCTGTTAGCTGACTTTGGATAGTTCCTACAGCATACATTGTTTGGTATAAATGCATGCCAGGTAAATGCTGGATGTTGACAGGTGCACAGTCAGCTAAATAAAAAAAGACTGCAGCATTAGCGTTCAAGACATGGGCATGAGCACTGCAACGAAGACATTACTCTTTATCTGGACACTTGAGCTTTTGTTCCTGTATAACAGATATGCTCTTGTTATGTGATGGGCATTCCGAAAGGCTAAGAACCATTTACTGAATCACTTACTGCATCACAATAGGCAATACAATGAACCCCACTCACCTCTGCTTTGTCATCTGTGCTTCTTCTGAATCTTGTATTGTAGAACTCTATGATTCATTGCTTTAACTTCTGTAGATCAAATGTGTGATGGTTTCCAGGATTTAGGCATCTTTTGCTGTTTTAGTTTATCGTTTATAAATTGTTATGCAGCACTGCTTGCAGCCATGCGTCCCCGGTTCGAATTTCAGCCAGGGCACCATCTGCACAGAGTTTGCATGTTCTTCCCGTGTCTGCATGGGTTTCCTCCGGGCACTCTGGTCCCCCCCCCACACCCCAAAAAAATACAGATAACTTAAATGGCTTCCCCCTAAATTGGCCCTAGACAACGATACATACACTACACCATCGACATACTATGTTAGGGATTAGATTGTGAACCCCAGTGATGGAAAGTTAAAGGGGAACTGTAGTGAAATTAATAAAATTAATAAAATTGGTTAGTTTTTACAACGTTCATTTATAGGTTATTTAATCAGTGTTTGCACATTGTAAAATCTTTTCTCTCCCTGATTTACAGTCTGAAACATCAATAGTGGTGACATATTTAGTTCTGTACGAAATGTTCATTTACTGAGAGTTCTATGCACAGAGGAAGATATTGCTTGCTTGGCAGTCGGAAAAAGTTTTTATTTCCCACAATGCAACAAGGTTCACAGACAGCAAACTGTCAGGACCATGGTCATAACATCACACTGCGAGAGGGGTTTCACCACAATATCCGCTATACAGACCCCTTTGATGATCTAATCGAGTAAAGGTAAAGATTTCTCATGGGAAAGGGGATATCAGCTGCTAATGGGGTGCAGTTCAATCCCCGGTTAAAGTTCCTCTGTAAGTGACAAGACAATATTCTCTGTACAGGGCTGAGGAAGATGTCAGGGCTATATAAATACTAAATAATAATAATATTCATAGTCTCTAATTATTCTCCATATCAGGTGTAACCTGTGACCTTGCGGCACACCTTTATACATTACCAAGCACCTTCAGTAAACAAATACTGAAGGAAAAAGCCTGCTGTATAAATAAAGGGTTGTATAATACAGTGGAGTTAAAGAGGAAAATCTTATAGTTGCGAAAATCTTAAAATTGAAAACACATACAAATAAGAAGTACATTTTGCCCAGAGTAAAATGAGCCATAAATCTATTTTCTCCTACGTTGCTGTCACTTACAGTAAAGTAGTAGAAATCTGACATTACCGATAGACTTTGGGCTAGCCCATCTTCTCATAGGGGGGTTCTCAGGGTTTTCTTTATTTTTAAAAGCAGCTAGTGAATGGCAATTGCTCTGTCCAACTGCCAAAATAGTGTGCAGCGAGCAGGAAGGCTGGCCAGCATCTTTTATTAATCATTTTCAGGGAATGTCTTTATAAAGAATAAAGGCCATGCTGAGAATCCCCCATGAAAAGATGGACTAGCCCAAAACCTGTCGGTAATGTCAGATTTCTACTACTTACTGTAAGTGACAGCAACATAGGAGGAAAGTAATTTATGGCTTATTTCATTTTGGGAGAAATGTATTTCTTATTTGTATGTGTTTTATATTTTAAGATTTTTGCGACAGTTCCTCTTTAAGAATACCATTACATTTTGTAATCTTAGTCAGCATTTTGGGCAATCAGACATGCAGAGCAAAGTGGACTGTGTATCCAAGGGTGGCACAATTGATCCTTTCCCACTGTTTTCACCCTGTGATAATGATCTGCTTTCTAGTCATAGTCTCGATAAATTAAACATTTTACTTGATTTCTACACTTGATATGGGAATACAGTAAGGGGAATCAATATCCCAGCCTCCGTGGTGGATGTAATCTACTGAAGGTTTTCCTGATATGCTGATTATGCTGTTATGCTGCAGAATGCCCGGCATACTGATGATGCTCTATGTTCTTCCCCATTAAAGAAGAATTACTCAAAGGGACAAATTATTATAGCTTCTGCGTTAAATTATAAGCATTAAAATTTCACAAACACCTTATGTCCTTTACAAGTAACAAAAGTCTGTAGCATCTAAAACAGCTGTCTGGACCTTTCTTAGATAATTTCAAGCTGACCTAACCTGGCCTAATCTATCTATCTGTGGACCTGCAATATTGGCCATTAAATCTAATTTTAGTTAGTTGTATTTTGGCAGCTGTATCAAGAAAAGGGACAGTTCTTAACAAAGCAATGATACACTCTGTAACATGTAGGGCCATCAAACACTGTGCTCACTGACGACTGTGTACTCATTCATTCTCCAGGAAATGGCAGATATGTCTGGTTCTGTTATGCTTGTTATTTTCCCATGTTTTGATGTCTGGAAACTGCCAGGGGAGCTTTACTAATGGTCCAATCATGGGTATTTTTTCACATGGATATGTATTAGCATTGTGTTGTGAGATAAGTCACAATTACATTCAGTATTTGAGTTTTTTGAACAAATGGTTTGGGTATTATATGGTAACACAATCTGCACGTTATATTTATTATTGGCATTTGACTTTTACAGATCTAAATGTGGTACTTAGGGATATGTGCGTATACAGTATCTCACAAAAGTGAGTACACCCCTTACATTGTAAATACTTTATAATATCTTTTCATGGGACTACACTGTACATATGACACTTTGATACAATGTAATGTTGTCAGTGTACAGCTTGTAAAACAGTGTAAATTTGCTGTACAGCTAAAAATAACACAACACACAGCATTTTTAAGGTTTAAGCCACTAGCAAAAAAAAAGTGAATACACACCTAAGTGAAGAATGTCAAACTTCTGCTCAATTAGATATTTTCCCTTCATGGAGTCACTCATTAGTGTTACAATGTCTCATGGGGAGAAGGTGTGTTAAATTTGGTGTTAACGCTCTCACACTCTCTCATACTGGTCACTGGAAGTTCAACATGGCACCTCATGGCAAATAACTCTCTGAGAATCAGGTGCCTTGCCTTGGGCGACAAAATGGTCAGAAACGGCCCTGGGCCTTGCCATGATCTACCAAACAGGTCGAGTGCACGTGCCCAGTGTCAAAACCAGATGTTGTCTTTTGCAAATAGACGCATGAGTGCTGGCAGCATTGCTGCAGAGGTTGAAGGGGTAGGGAGGTCAGCCTGTCAGTGCTCAGACCATTCACTGCACTCTACATCACATTAGTCTGCATGGCTGTCGTCCCAAGAGGAAGACTCTTCTACAGATGATGAAAAAGTTAGTTCAAGCGTGTGTGGAGGCAAATAAGTGAGGAGTACAATGACAAGTGTGTCTTGCCTACAGTCAAGCATGGTGGTGGGAGTGTCATCGTTTGGAGCTGCACTGGGGAGCTACAATTCATTGAAAGAACCAAGAATTATTAATATTATTGATTTATTTAGTGTCAGCATCTTCTGTGGCGCTGTACAACAAAATACAAGGTGTAACAATACAATATAAACAAAATAGTAGCAGTTAACAGTACAAGACAAGGTGGATTACAGCTTATGCAGTGAACAAATCAATGACACATTTTGTCGTAATGGTGGAAGCTATGCAAGCACATTAAACAGCATTAAGAAACAAAAGGGAAAGAGAGCCCCGGCCGATCGGCCTTACAGTCTACAGGGTTAAGGGATAGGACTGTAGGTGAAGGGAACCTGTGTATGAAATGGTAAAATGGTGGTCAGTTGCCAGGGTGTCCTAAGAAAGAGAGTATGCTTGCCTGCAGTGGTGAGTTTTCAAGTTGCACCTAAAAAAGGTAAGTGTAGGCAAGTGGCGGATGTTTTGAGGAAGGTGTTGCAGAGCAGGGTAGAGGATTTAAAGAAGTCTTGTAGGTGGGAGTGAGAACAGGTGACCAGAGAGGAAGACAGGAGAACACTATTGAAGATCTGTGGGGCATCTTCAAATGGAAGGTGGAGGAGCACAAGGTCAACATCCACCAACTTCGCCATAGCGGTGTGGAAGAGGATTATAGTGGCAACCTGTAATAGTCTAGTGAACTCTAAGCTCAAGAGAATTTAGGCAGTGCTGAAAAATAGTAGAGGGAACACAAAATATTAATACTTTGGGCAGAATTTTGACATTCTTCACTAAGGCGTACTTTTGTGTGTTGAGTTATTTTTGATTAGACATCAAATTTTCACAGTTTTACAAGCTGAATACTGACTACTTTACATTGTATCAAAGTATCATATCTTCTTTGTAGTCCTATGAAAAGATATGACAAAATATTTACAAAAATGTGAGAGGTGTACTCACTTTTGTGAGATACTGTATTTGTTCAGGTTTCCTTTCACCAGGCTAGTGCACCTTGTAGTTTACTTTCCCGATTTTGAACTTCACCTTAATTACTGTGCTGACAATGTCACTGTCAACAAAATAATAAGGGCTCAGACACACTATATGCACTTTTCTAAAGCTTTTTGGCCATCAGAGCTTTCTGAAAGCTTTTTAAAAAAACGCTCCCATTGACTTACATTACAGAATTTTACCGCGGTTTTACTTTAAAAAGCGTTAAGAAAGCTCTGATGGCCAAAAAGTGCTCTTACAGTTTGCTCAAATGCAAAACCATGGATTATGGGCAAAGTTTAAAAAGGGGCTGCCTCAACCTGTAGAACAGCCAGAATTAATTCAATTCATTCAACAGTTCAATTTAGACTGTGTGCATTGTTGTGCAAAGAAATGGAGGATAGTTACATCCAACTCCGTGTATACCCACAGTAGTGGTGGGGGATGAACACAGACCCCTCCAGTGCACCTTTCTGATATTGCCAACACACACTTACATTGTCATTTTATTAATAAAGTGTATACACTTTGTATTTTAGTGTACCTTATAGAGCATTGTCCAGTTGGACTTAGTGTAATGTTCATGGCAACAAAACTTCTGTCATTTTCACGGTTAACATTTCTAAAGGTGGCCATACACTGGTCAATTTGCCATCAGATTCGACCAATAGATAGATCCCTCTCTGATCGAATCTGATCAGAGAGGGATCGTATGGCTGCCTTACTGCAAACAGATTGTGAACCGATTTCAGCCTAAAACCGTTCACAATCTGTGGTGGTGGTGGTGCTGCCGCCGCTCCCCCACCCCCCCGCGTACATTACCTGCTCCGCCGGCGCGTCTCCCCAGGTCTCTGCTGTCTTCTTCTCCGCTCTGGTCTGGTCTCCGGTATGCTTCACTTCTTCCTGCCTGGCAGGAAGTTTAAACAGTAGAGCGCACTCTACTGTTTAAACTTCCTACCGGGCAGGAAGAAGTGAAGCATGCCGGAGACCAGACCAGACCAGAGCGGAGAAGACAGCAGAGGCCAGGGGACTCGCTCCGGCCGGAACAGGTAATGTATACCCGCTGTATTGCGTTGGTTGTCGGGCATTCGATCGGGAAAAATCTTCCGCATGGACGGATCGACGGGAACGATTGATTTCTGATGGAAATCGATCGTTCTGTCAGCGGTGTGCGCGGCGATTTCACAGCCGATTCGATCACTGTGATCGAATCGGCTGTATATTGGCAGGAAAATTGTTAGGTGTATGGGCCCCTTAAGGGGAACAGACCTTCCTGATCAGGCTCACCAGTCTCCAGACCTTACACCTAAAGTCTCTCTCAATGTTTTTTTTACCAATCTGACCACCTTTTACCTTCAAACTTAACCCTATTCTTTCCCACTTCCAGATGAGATGACAGCTTTAGTTGGTCAGTACTGGTGTAGTATGATAACCAAACCTTCCATAGCCTGGAAACATTCATCAAGCACCTCTGCAATTTTGAGATCACTCTGGCTCACCTTTTCTTTCAGTGCAAGAGGCAGGGATCTTGGGTAGTCATTTACTGCCACCCTCTCCACCCAGTCAGAAACCTGCAACCACTTTTTACCAAGATGGATCAGGTCATACATCTGTGGCCTTGGTAATTTGTCAGTCAGTATGGTATATCAATGAACTAAAACTCTGAGCTCAGACCGCAAGGGTCATATCTAACAAGACAGAATTAATTTTTTTAAGGTATCATGCTTTTGAGCTGCAACAGGATTCCAGGTCAAAATAGAACTTCTGGGACTCTCCTTTCAACAAGGGGGCCAATAGTCCAGCCCACTGTGGTCTAGGCCAGCCTTCTCTTTCAGCTGTGCAGTCAAACGTAGTGAGGTAAGCCTCCAGATTGTACACTGCAGTCAACTCTGTGAAAACGAATCACTTGCACCACCAAAGCATTGCAATAGACAACCACTATTGCACCTGTTGACTTTTCAGCCATTTGCTGAGCTGACTAAGTCAGGGCTTTTCTGTCAACACTTCACATCAAATGTACAATCTTCCTCTGCATTCTCAGCAAGTTTCTGCAACATTGCCTGTATGTAAGCATTTGTATTTGTCTGTTCAGCATTAACCTGTTATTGAGCTGCATTAGCCAGAACTAGCTGTTTCAGTTGTTCTCCATTTCAGGTGTTGGGCTTAAGCACAGATTGCTTGTGCACCCTTTCACTGCTGGCCACAAGCATCCAATACTCATAACACTGGGGGATTAGGTAGCGGGTGCTTTTGTCCTCTGGGATAGGCAAAGGCCTCAAGTCACTAAGATCATGCTGGAGATAATAAGGCAAGAGAAAACTTACCTCCACATAAGAGAGAGTTATCTTATCTCTTCATTCCTTAAGTTACCTCCTCTGTAGTTAAGTTACCTCCTCTGTAGTTATTTTACCTCCTCTGTAGTTAATTTACCTCCTCTGTAGTTATTTTCACATGCAGTTAATAAACAGCCTGTCTTTAACTCTGGAGTTATTTTAAGGATTGAAGAGTTAACTTAAAGGCAGAAGAGTTAACTTTAGGTTTGCCTGAGGTAAAATGTTTCCTGAATACTACATGCCTTATCACCATGGCAACAACTCTAGAAGAGTTTTTAAAGACAGGAGATAAGCTTAGTGAATTGAGGCCATAGTGAGAAAAAAGTCTGGAGACAATTTTTATACTTCACCAAGGTCAGTGGTTTATGTGTTCTCTATAGACTATTTACACTATTTACTGTACAATAAATACAGAAAAAAGCAACAAAATATAAATGAAAACCTTCTCCCCAGTTGGATGGCTAACTATAATTTGTCCCAAAGCAAAATAACAGAGTTTGAGAAAATACAGTACACAACACTGATACCTGATTTGTTCTTTCCAACACAAACATGTGGGGTACATTCCCTAAACTATGGTAATCAGAATAACGTGCAAAAAGTCTTACCGTGCAAGGAGTAGAGCAGAATGCAATACATTACATGCTACTCATTGTGCATAAGACCTTACGCACATTATTCTGATTACCACACTTTAGTGAATAGGTAGTTCCCAGACCAAATGAGCCTATTTATCTCAACTGAGCACCTGTCTCAGAGAGAGCACCAAATACCAGAGTGGGTTTGCTAAAAGGGCAGTGTGGAGGAGAGAAATCTGGGACATAAATACACACAATCAATCACTTTCACAAAAATGTTCTCCATGCACAGTATTTTGGGTGCAAATGACTTAGGTGTTCTTTTTTCAGTTTCTTTTCCCTGGGAGATTATTCTTGGTGCTAGTACAGGATAATTTCTATGGTTATACTATTATCTGTGCTAGTATAAGCATGACAGTGTGTTTCAAACAAGATAATTTTTATTACCATTTATTTATAAAGCAACAACATATTACTCTGTCCTGATCAAAATATAGGTGTTGCATATGCTTTCTCATACTTTTCTCATGCTTAAATTTAGGCATAACTCAGATGTGAGAAGCTGTGGTGGAAGTTGGTCCTTATCTTGCAATCCTTTGGTGAAATCTCTGTAATGCTGGGTACACACGATGCATTTTTTTCGGTCGATTTTCCATCCGATCGTTTTCCGATTCAATTCCGTTGTCTAGCATGCAAGTAGCAGGAAGAGATGAGCAAAGTAAATCATTTAAGGGTTAATTCAAGCATACATTTAAAAACAGAAAACATGGGAGGCACAGAGTGTAAAGGCAAGTACAAGGAGATATCACACCATAAGGAATTGGGAGCAGGAAAATTCTAGATCTAAGAAGAATGTGGACAGATCAAGGTGTACAGTAAAACATGTAAGACTACAAGGTTAAAAGCTGGTTCAGTGAGATATATCATACCAATATCATACCATGCTATTTTTTTTCTTTGGGTGATAGGATTATGGGTATGATTTGGGTCAGGCTGAGATTATGTATTAGGTTTAAAGTTGCATAAAATTATAAAATGAAAAATTGCCCACAATGTCTATGGTCAGACTAATGGGTTATCTGAAGCCAGTACCAGCATTCTCTGAGCTGTTTGCCCAAATGTACTTGAACAGCGATTGGTCAAGTTGGTTTTCTTCACCTGATTACTACTTTATTCTGTAAGATGGCATGGTACCGGAGATGACACCTCACTTATCTCCCTTTCCCCTTCATAGAAATGTACAGGAATGTGCAGATAGTGTAAACAATTCCTATGATTTCAGGTATAGGAATAACTGTAGGAATGTGAAATGAAACCGTTAAATCTGACCAAAACTCTAGCACATCACACAATGAAAAGTATTTCACATACGGTTGCTGAATAAATTCTCTGGACTGTGCTCTGTGCTTCTTAAAGGGGAACTTCAGCCTAAACAAACATACTGTCAATAAGTTATATTACTTATGTTAATTAAAATAGGTAATATAATCTCTTACCCACCCTGTTTTAAAAGAACAGGGAAATATTTGTGATTTCATGGGGTAGCCATCTTTTTCATGGGGGCAGACATTTTTTTGGTTGAAAGGAGGTGACAGGGAGCATGAGACACAGTTCCAACTGTCCTGTGTCCTGATCACCCCTCCCAGCTGCGCATGCTAGGCTTCAGATCTCAAATTCAAAATGAAAAAACAAAAACAAATTTGTGCCAAAACAGCAGAAGGAGAACAACAACATCATAAATCCCATCATGCTTTGCACAGCGTCAGGGGAAAAATGCCCGGGCAGTTTTCTTCTGTGCAGCTAAAAAAGTTCTGATGCTGTTTGTTAAAGAAACACCAAGCCTTTCCACTGCTGCTGAGTAGATTTTTAGTCTGGGGGTTCACTTTAAGCTAGATCAGAGGATCAATTAGTTCTTATCAGAATCTGTGAATCATAGCTGTGAGCTGTGTGTGAGCTGTGCTGCAGCAGCTCTTTGCCCTGTGAAAACACAGGCTTAACACTTTCAGTGCTTGTAGCGAAGTGAATCCAATTAAACTTCAGGTTTTTTTTAGGACTTCCATAAACTGTAATGACGTTTTTTTTTTCTCTAAAGGTTATCATGCTGTGGCTAATTTATTAGAGCAGAGAGGAAGTTTCGAGTTTAGTTCCACTTTAAGAAAATAAATTAATGTTGTGGTAGGTAACCTTAAAGGCTCGTACACACGGTAGGTAACCTTAAAGGCTCGTACACACGGGCGGATCGTTCAGAAACAGCCTTATCAGTCCGCTGACAGACTGTACACACGCTGTACTATCTGCTGAAAACTCGCCCAGCGGGAGGTGCCAACGGACCCGTCGTTGGCTTCAGTCAGACGTGTGTACGAGCCTTAAGTAAGGTAATGTCAAGATAACAGCTTCTGAGGCTCTGTAATGATAATTATATGTTTATCCAGAATTTTAGGAAGAAAGAAAATGTTGTATAGTGCACCCACTGATCTACCGCAGTAAGTGATAAAAGGGACACACTAATGACAAGTGAATACATTATGACAAAGAATAATTTCAGAAGGCTTTTACGGCACATTTTGAACCTTTATAAGTAACATTAAATTATAGTTTACGGCTCAACATCTTGAGGATTCAGAAGTATAAACATACTATTTTAGAGCGAAAATTATTATCTCTAGGTTTGGTTCAGTATTCTTTAAACAATGAACTAAAGAAACGCCAAGCAGTTTCACATACAATCATTCCAATGATTGCCTTCATTTTCTAACACCGTACCAGAAAAATAAAAGTCAGAATCATACATGATGGGCAAATGCAAGTTTGTTAGATTTTGGCACTGCAATTTACAGTGAACTGGGGCACCATAAGTTCTGCACAGTGCAAGTTTGCTTCTTATACTAATATAAAACCTGAATGTGTCTAAAGGTAAGCAGGATTATACAGAGTTTTTAATAGAGTAGAACAAAACTGTTGTATAAAAGCCCTTTGGTTTTGTAAGGATGGGTGATCAACAGGGGAGGACTGGGACCTTTGGGCCTGGGGGGAAAACCAAACCTAGAGGCCCGTTCACGCCAGCCTCAGCCCAAAATGCATATCTTTTTGTGTTAAAGGATACCCAAGCACAGAACCAATTTAAAAACTGTGAGAGCAGACATGTGTAGTTGGCTCTCTTTATGCCCACTGCTCCCCCTGTTCTCCACCATCCCCCTCCGTCACCACGTACCGATCCCCCGAACTCACTTCCTGGTTGGGGTGGTTGCGGCTGACTGCGCAGGCGCTGCCCAGTGAACGGGGGAGCGGTAGGCATGAGGAGAGTCCACTACACATGCCTGCTGCATCCATTTTTAAAATGTATCCTTTAAGCAGCAATACATTTTGCAGTTACATTAAAAAAGCAAGAATTCATCCTGTCTTGTGCCAACAGTTCAAGCTGCTGGTGGTGTAATGGCACGGGAGACATTTTCTTGGCACACTTTGGGCCCCTTAGTATCAATTTAACATTGTTCAAATGCCACAGCTACCTGAGTATTGTTGCCAATCCCTTTATTACTATGTTGTAATGATCTTCTAATGGTTACTTCATGCATCCCTTTTTCTAAAACTCTATATGGACACGACAGAAATGGTCACAATTCAATGCTCCTGCGTGACATCACTATTTCTGTTGATGGCACTTCAATAACCCCTGCCCCCAGCCTCCCTGCCTAGTTGTAATACTGGACTCAAGTCTCTCGTTCAAACCACACATTGACAAACTATCTTCCTCTTGTCGTCCACCTAAAAAACATCTCCCGTATCCGCCCTTTTCTAACACAGGACACTACCAAAATGCTGGTGCATGCCCTGATTACTTCACAACTAGGGATGCTCATTCGGATTCCGCGGAAATGCAATTTCCGAAATTCCGATCGGAAATTGCATTTCCGCATCGGAATGCGGAAATCGGTAATGTAAGTGCCGTAGGCGGATTTTCGCCGGAAATCGCGGAAATTTCCGCCGGAAATCGCGGAAATTCCACCCGACTTTAACATCGATTTTCTCAAAAACTATAAGGTCTTTTTGAAAAAAAATTTTTTGCATCTTGTTCACAAGATTCGGTTTAATAAACCCTGAAAATTTGGTGTTTCTAGGACTTAAGGGGGCTTTGTTATTAACCATTAAAGTCGGTGGATTTTTACTGTAATGTAAAATGCAGAAAATCTGCATCTGCCTATTGTCTGCATTTTATATTACAGTAAAAATCCGCCGACTTTAGCAGTTAATAGCAAAGCCACCGTAAGTCCTAGAAACACCAAATTTTTAGGGTTTATTAAACAGAATCTTCTGAACAAGATGCAAAAAAAAGTTTTCAAAAAGACCTTATAGTTTTTGAGAAAATCGATGTTAAAGTCGGGCGGAATTTCCGCGATTTCCGGCGGAAATTCCGCATTGGAATGCGGAAATTGGTAGCGGAAGGCGGAATCGGTACATGACGGAATGCGGATTTACCGCGGAATCGGAAATTGGCATTCTGACCATCCCTATTCACAACTAGACTATTGCAACTCTCTGCTCTGCGGCCTCCTTGCCAACCCTCTAGCCCCGCTACAGTCTATCATGACCTCTGCTGCACAACTCATCCACCACTCCTCACACTTCTCCAGCCCCATCCCCCTCTGTCAGTCCCTTCACTGGCTGCCAATGACACCTCATCCACCTCTCCTTCTCCAGCTCTATCCCCTTCTATCAGTCCCTTCATTGGCTACCAGTTACATAAAGGATACATTTTAAAATCCTGACGCTCAACCACCCTACACGCAATCTCTGCTTTACTAACAGTATTCTCCTGTCTTCTTCACTGGTCACCTCTTATCACTCCCATCTACAAGACTTCTCTTGATCCTCTCCCCTCCTTTGGGACACCCTCCATCAACACATCCACCATTCGCCCACACTTACCCTTTTTATACCAAACCCCTTACTTACCTTTTTACACCTGAAAACTCACCTCTTCAAGCAAGCATACTCTCCTACCTAGGACACTTCTGACAGCTATTCTCACCATCTCATACACAGCTTACTTTCACCTATTGTCCTATCCCTTAACCCTCAAAGCAGACCTGAGCTCAGAAGTTCCTCTCTGCTTTAAAATATACACAGCAGAATAATAACCTTTAAAGCAAAACATTACTTTGTTACACCTGATACAAATCCTGCAATAAATCTGCACTGTTTCTACATCCTGCTATCATGGAAGCAGACATATTGTTAACATCCCGTGCTTTCAAATGAGCATATCTACTTATCTGCCATGGCAGTCAGGTGATAGGGTAGAGATCAGATTACAACTTGTGATTAGTCACAGATGAGGGGGAATTGGATAGGCTAAACTCTCTAAATACATACAGGGGGCATTTCTCTGTTTCCTTCTGTCTTGTGCAAGAGTTCAGGTCCACTTTAAAGGCCCATACCTACAGCATGATTTTTTTTTAGAATATTTTTTGCGATATTGTGCAATATCGTTTAACAAAAATGTGATCAATGATGTTTTGCGACACACGCAACCCGCAGCAATTGTACATTTTTGAATCACCGCCATGTTGTATTGAATCGCAGAGGCTCATTTCGATCCTCATTGACCTTTTTTGCCACAATTGTTTAGGACGATGCAAATGTTGCTTGCCGATACAGCCAGAAGAATCTGGAAATGATAGTTTGTCAGTGGAGATCCCGATCCATCATAGACTGTAAGGCCGATTGGCCAGGGCTTTCTCAGGTCATTGTGAGAGGTAGCTAAGGAGGAGAGATAATTGAGGGTGGCCGGGGGGTGGGGGAGAGGTCACTGTGAGAGGTGACTGGGGGAAGGGGAGAGGTCACTATGAGAGGTGGCTGGGGGTAGGTCACTGGGGGGTTAGCTGGGGGAGGGAAAGAGGTCACTGTGAGAGATGACAGGGGAAGGGCAGAGGTCACTATGAGAGGTGGCTGGGGGAGGTCACTGGGGGGTTAGCTGGGGGAGGGAAAGAGGTCACTGTGAGAGGTGATAGAGGAAGGGCAGAGGTCACTATGAGAGGTGGCTGGGGGAGGTCACTGGGGGGTTAGCTGGGGGAGGGAAAGAGGTCACTGTGAAAGGTGACAGGGGAAGGGCAGAGGTCACTATGAGAGGTGGCTTGGGGAGGTCACTGGGGGTTAGCTGGGGGAGGGAAAGAGGTCACTGTGAGAGGTGACGGGGAAGGGTAGAGGTCACTATGAGAGGTGGCTGGGGAGGTCACTGGGGGGTTAAGTGGGGGAGGGAAAGAGGTCACTGTGAGAGGTGACAGGGGAAGGGCAGAGGTCACTATGAAAGGTGGCTGGGGGGAGGTCACTGGGGGATTAGCTGGGGAGGGAAAGAGGTCACTGTGAGAGGTGACAGGAGAAGGGTAGGGGTCTCTATGAGAGGTCCTGGGGGAGGTCACTGGGGGGGTTAAGTGGGGGAGGGAAAGAGGTAACTGTGAGAGGTGACAGGGGAAGGGCAGAGGTCACTATGAGAGGTGGTTGGGGGAGGTCACTGGGGGGTTAGCTGGGGAGGGAAAGAGGTCACTGTGAGAGGTGACAGGGGAAGGGCAGAGGTCACTATGAGAGGTGGCTGGGGGAGGTCACTGGGGGGTTAGCTGGGTGAGGGAAAGAGGTCACTGTGAGAGGTGACAGGGGAAGGGCAGAGGTCACTATGAGAGGTGGCTGGGGGGAGGTCACTGGGGGATTAGCTGGGGAGGGAAAGAGGTCACTGTGCAAGGTGACAGGGGAAGAGCAGAGGTCACTATGAGAGGTGGCTGGGGGGAAGTCACTGGGGGATTAGCTGGGGAGGGAAAGAGGTCACTGTGAGAGGTGACAGGGGAGAGATCATTGTGAGGTTGGCTTGGAGGGGGGGAGGTCACACTGGGGATGAGATGTTACTGACTGGGAAGGGGGGAGGTTATGGGGCTGGGAAAGGTCAGAGGGAGGCGGTGGCTGGTAGGGGAGAGATATGCTGATGCTGTTGGCATCACACAACTACTGCTCCCACCGGCCCTGATTGTTTGGGGAAGTGGCGGCCCGGGGGTAGAATACCCCCCATCCCCCATGATCAAAAATAGGGGAGGGAGACTTCTCTCCTTTCCCAAGGATTGGACAAGCAAAATAATATTTTCTTGTAGAATCTAATTTTATTAACATTTTTAAAATAGAACAGCAGTATTGGCAATCACACCAATGCCATTAGTTACAATAGTACAAAAATAAAGGAGTTTGTGAAACAAGCAGAGTAAAGGTAGCCATACATCTAGCGATTCTGATTCCATCAACAAAAGCGATCCACTTTATTGAGGAATCGTCTTCATTGTGGTTGATCCAAAGTTGATCGACCAGTAACCCACAAACTACAAATCCTATGCGATTCACCTTCACATTTGATTTGACCCATTTGATTTGACCAATGTTGTGTCTCCATGCTCTAAATGCAAAAATCAATTCAGGGTCGATCAAATGACATGTGAACAGTAGCCAATTCCTGTGTGATCAACTGATATCTTGCATCCTGCTCAATCGACTAAGCTGGTCGATTCAACATTAAATCAGCAACTTTTCATCGATTGGGAATTCTGGAACACGCTCAATTCTCTCTCGATTTGTTAAAATGATCGAATCGAATGGTTGATCGTACAGCAAAATCGCTAGATGTATGGCTACCTTTAGATCAACAAAATTGAGTAGGACTATCAACCATGAGATCAAAGATATCATTATGCAACGAGTATCAGTCTGACCACATACAGTAAGTCAAAGGAAGGTGACACAATCAAAAGTGCTGTAGTCAGGGAACAGAGGAAGGTCAGAGGGAAAAATGAACGAAAGGGAAATAGGACATAGGGTAAGGGGGAAGTGCAAAAAAAAGAAACAAACTTAAGTCACAACACTCTATATAAGCCCAGTTTGAGCTAAGTGAATCTATTCATACCACTTGAACAAGTACCTAACAGATTAATTGAGAGAAATTAATGATGATATCCAGGGTAAGCGTTTCTGGGTAAACCGAGATAACCCCGGTAAAAGAGGGCACAAACTACGGGCCACAGATAACAGCATGGACAGAAGACCAGGAAAGACTCAAACATTGCCACTGGGCAAAATAATCCAGAACTATGGTTTAGGATACCATTGTTATGCAGATGACACACAACTGTATCTGTCCTTCAAGCCTGGCACCCAAGACCCATCAGCATCCATAAATGCGTGTCTAGTGGATTTACAAAATTGGATGAACACCAGCTGGCTGAGGCTGAACTCTGACAAAACAGAGGTGTTGGTGGTAGGTGGTCCACACATGATGGATAAAGTTCAAAACGCTCACCACCTCAAACTAGCAATTGGGGGAGATACTGTACAGTATAAAGACTCTGTGCGAAACCTTGGGGTGATCCTGGATGGAAATCTAAAACTCAGACAGCAGGTGTCAGCTGTCGTCAAGTCTTCCTTCTTCCATCTAAGAAATATAGCGAAAATCAAACACCTTATCCCAGCTGAAGACCTACCTGCCCTGGTTCACGCATTTGTATCCTCCCGCCTAGACTACTGCAACGCCCTGTTAATCGGATCTACAGATAAGGTTCTGCGCAACTTACAGCTAGTACAGAATGCTGCAGCCAGACTCCTAGCCAATGCCCCCCGCAGCTCACACATCACCCCAGTACTGCAAACTCTTCACTGGTTGCCAGTAAAATGGAGGATCAATTTTAAGATCTGCCTGCTGACATTCAAGGCTCTACACCACATGGGACCCAAATACATAGCGGATCTATTGGAACTTTATGCCCCTCCACGCACCCTCACGCTCTGCCAACAAGATGAAGCTGGTTATTCCCAGGATACACTTAACATTTGGTGCTCGGGCCTTTTCCTATGCAGCCCCTACTCTATGGAACTCACTTCCACAATCAGTACGAGAGGCTCCTTCTCTGGACAGCTTTAAAAAAAGGCTAAAAACTCACCTCTTTTCCCTAGCCTTTGAGACTGCATAATGCAGGGTCACAGCGCTTTGAGTCCCCAGGGAGAAAAGCGCTATATAAATATTATTGTTATTGTTATTGTTATTTTTTCCAAGCTGCCCATGTGGTGATGTAGGACTCCATCTTGTTTCAAAATAATATTTTTAAAGACATTATTGCACAACATGTTTAAACGGACAATGTCAGTTTCTTCAGGTATAAAGTCTGTCTGAAAAGTGCTTAACGTAAAGTGCGCCTAAGAAGTACGTATATTCCTTTAATTGTTCAATTATTATCACTCATCCTTACAAAAGGCCACTCATAGAAATCTAAGGTGAGCTAGCCATTACCTCATCAGCAAGATTAGGATATTCATTTACAGTGCTCTAGAGGAAGTTATGGACCATATAAAGGGGAATAAGCCAGTGATATTTATGGAAAGAAAAGAGAGTCCATATCAAACTTACCAGAATATCCTTGCCAAAAAGATATGGGGGCATGGGATTCCCTGATGTGAGATGGTATAATTTATTGTGCCTCTTTCACCATGCCAAAGATGGTGAAACAGTCTAGCTATTTCTCTATTTAAGCTTGGGAAGTCTGCAATAGCAGAACCCTGGAACTTGCCAGGCATTCTACATTCAGGTTGGGATGTAATGCCCTTATACCTAAAGTATAACAGTATTTATAGAGATCTGATGATAGCATTGAGGCCACCCAGGTATTGCATCGGGAATGATGCATGAAGCAATTCGGCAGCGGGAACAGAGAGGGATAGTCAGGTTGTGTAACAGACAATATATAGCTATCTTTTAATGAATTGTGCCCCCGCCCTTCCTCCTGCAAGGCTACTAGGAGCAATGCCCCACGTGTAAAATGCTTAAGATGGATATGATGCATTGTGTATGGCTTTGTACTAATATTGAACGATATTGATGTCAGGTCTCCTGGTTTCTGAAGAGTATGTAAAAAGCAGTATGACAAAGAACCTGTATTTTATCTATTCAATTACCTAGATGCTGTAGAAACTGCCACTAACAGTAGGTGCCTAACAACACGGACCTTAACACCTGCTGCATAAGTAGAGACTGGATGCTACACTACATAGAGGAAAAGGTACCAATAATTTATTTACCAAATGGAAGCCGTTTATCTATTATATGCTTTTAGGGACAAAACTAAAGAAATGTATGCCTCCCTTCCTTTATTCAGGATGGTAAGGAACTTTGGGTAAACTAGATGTCATAGATCTCAGGGATGGAGTGAGAGAGAGAGAGCAATCAGGGTGGGGGGACGTCTTACTTATTAGGGATGTTCTTATGTTTGCTTGATATTGCCGTACAATTACTGCTATTACCACATCGTAATGTGGGTATAATCATACTGTTAAAGTAATTGTAACAATCGGATGTTACAGTTATTAAGAGGACATGCTCGGCTGGGCTAGAAACACTCTTCATAAACTGCAGACCCTACTATTCACCCCGTGAGATCTCTTCATTTATTTTGGTTGCTGTGTAAATCCCTCCACAAACATGTATGCAGTCTGCGCTCCAGGAACTCGCAGATCAAATCACTGAGGTGGAAAGGGAGTACCCAGATTCTTTTTTTATCATACTAGGGGATTTCAACAGTGCTAATCTTTCCAAAGAACTCCCCAAATACAGGCAACACGTCACAAGCGCAACTAGAGAAGGTAAGTGTAATGATCCGCTCAGCTGTCTGCACAGTCAGACAGCTGTTTGACCATTCCTTAAGTCTGAGGGCTGCAGGTCTCTGGAAAAGAGACCTGTCTTTGCTTTGCAGGTTTCAGACCTGTTCTGCTGCTGAGGAATTTGCATACATTCGTTATGCAAATCGCCTACCTGCCTCCTTTGAAGGCTGGCAGTATAAATACCATGTTCTCCCAGAATCCTTGGCTGGTCATCTTCATGGTTTGTTACTGATGAACTCTCCTAGAGTATCACTCCTGTTTCTTTGTTAAAGTTTACCTTAGAGTAATTCCTGGCGATTGCACTAGGCATTCTCACTAGTGCAGTCAGGTTTTGTGTTTATCTGTATTGTCTAGTCCCGTCTTGTTTTTCTGTCGCGATTGCGCTATCGCCACCGGCAGTTGATAGCGAATCGCTCTGTCTTGTTTGATTCGCACTAGCCTCTAGCGGTAGCAGCTGTGGATCCTTCTGATCTGTATTCTTGGAGTGTAAGCTAGAGCAGCGGTTGCTACTGGCTACCTCATCTGTCTGTCTTGTTTGGATCGCACTAGCCTCTAGTGGTAGCGGCTGTGGATCCTTCTGATCTGTGTTCCTGCTTGTACTCGGATCACACTTGCTCTGGTGGAAAAGAGCAGTGGATGTTGCTAGATCTGTTTATGCACTTGGATCACACTTGCTCTGGTGGAAAAGAGCAGTGGATCCTGCAAGTTCTGTTTCTGTACTTGGATCACACTTGCTCTGGTGGAAAAGAGTAGTGGATCCTGCTAGCTCTGTTTCTGCACTTGGATCACACTTGCTCTGGTGGAAAAGAGCAGTGGATCTTGCTAGCTCTGTTTCGGTACTTGGTTCACACTCGCTCTGGCGGAAGAGCGGTGGATCCTATCTACCTATTCCTGTTTTCCGTTCGTCTGTCTGTCTTGTACGAACGCTTGCTGTAGGCTCGGTGAGGTAACAGTTAAGCAAGCGTTCGCGTTCTCTATTTCGTGTTTGTGTGTCATTGGTTAGTTAGGGTGGTGTGCTTGTCTCTGTTGCGCTTATCGTGCGGAGACCGCGCCGTAAACGCGTTCACTGTTGCGAATGAGTGCGGTGTTCGCGTTTAGCTAGCATTTGTTATTTTCCTTGATGTTCTGATCATTGTTGTTTGCTGTGCCTTTGCTACTCTCATGTTCTGTCCTGCTCGGCCTTGTGTCACTATTTGGCAATCGCCATACTTGCGATTGCGTTCTCGCTTTGTTTCTGCTGATGTGTGTTCACCGTCGCTGGGTGGCGACTAGATTGGTGGACACACATTCATCCTGTCTCTGTGCTCTTTCTCTTAGAGGGCTATCGTGCCCTACTTTGCCTTTATCTGTACCATTCCCATCTGGCATCTGTGGCCGTGCAGAGGCTGTGCTCGTCTGCACTCCACGACTCCATCTGCCGGTGGGAATTGCCCTCTGCTGGTGCATTGCACCTAACTTGGGTTCTCCCAATTACACGGTTGTGGAGGTTTACCGCAGTGTCAGCGTGCGTTCTGTGCGCTGACCACGGAAACGATTCCGCAAACGTTACAGTAAGACACTTAATCACTGTTACACTATGACTAAGGACTCGAATCACTCTGTCAGCAGGGCAGCTCTGGGGAACTCGGACCATGCTGTTATACAGCTTATCCCAACGTACATCCAAAGACTAAAAACTGCCAAACCTGTAGTGACCACAGTTAAGAAATGGACGAGTGAAGCTGTAGAAAAACTACAGAGCTGCTTTGATTTAACAAACTGGAATATATTTAAAGAATCCACCAGTGACCTAAATGAATACACTGACGCTGTGACATCATATATTACCTTTTGTGAAGAGTCTTGTATCCCCACAAAAAAGTGCACCAGGTACAATAACGATAAACCCTGGTTTACATCACATCTCAGGAAGCTGCGCCTCGATAAAGAAAGGGCATATCGTACAGGCAATAAAGTCCTCTACAAAGCTGTGAAATACAAACTGCAGAGAGCCATTACTGACGCAAAAAAAGATTATTCTAAAAAACTTGAGAAACAATGTTCCAACGCTGACTCGTTCACAATATGGAAATCTCTGCATGAAATTACCAGCTACAGGAAGAAATCTCCTCCCTCACTACACAACCTGCAGCTTGCAAATGAACTGAATACATTTTATTGCAGGTTTGACACTAGCAACAAAAGCCAAACACACCAAGTCAATTCACATAATTTCCATCTCTGCAACAGGAAAACTGAACACACCCCATGCCAGCCAACGTCTCCACCCCCTGCGGTGTCTCATCATCTACACAACACAGGAGGCCAGACACAATTTATTGACCTGTCCCCAGATGTGCATGCTCTAACAATATGCCAATCAGATTTAAACAGACTCTTTAAAAGACAAAACACTAGGAAGGCAATGGGGCCAGACACTGTCTCTGTGAAATGCTTGAAACTCTGTGCCGATCAATTAGCTCCTGTATTCACAGACATATTCAAAGCATCTCTCAAACTCTCAATTGTTCCGGCCTGTTTTAAAAGCTCAACCATTGTACCGATTCCAAAAAATTCAAAACCTACATGTTTAAACTAATTACAGGCCTGTTGCCCTGACATCATTGGTCATGAAAGCATTCGAAAAACTGTTAATGGCTTATCTGAAATCCATCACAAATCCCCTGCTGGACTCTCTGCAATTTGCCTACAGGCCTAATAGATCCGCAGATGATGCCGTGAACATGTGTATGCATTATGTACTACAGCATCTAGACAGATCAGGAACCTACACCAGGATTTTATTTACAGATTACAGCTCTGCATTTAATACCATAATGCCATCTCTGCTACACAGCAAGCTCTCCCAGCTACACATACCTGATTCCATCTGCAAATGGATAACCGATTTCCTAACCAATAGGAGACAGCATGTTAGACTTGGTAAACACACATCAAGCTCTCTGACCGTCAGTACTGGTGCACCCCAGGGCTGTGTGCTTTCCCCACTGCTCTACTCACTGTACAACAATGACTGTATCTCCACAGATCCATCTGTTAAGGTTCTGAAGTTTGCAGATGACACAACAGTAGTTGGTCTCATACAAAATGGGGACGAGTCTGCATACAGGCATGAGGTGGGACAGCTTTCCTCCTGGTGCAGCAGCAACAACTTGGAACTAAATGCTCTCAAAACCATGGAGATGATAATAGACTTTAGGAGATCTCCCCTCCAGCACCTCCCCTTAACCATAAATGGATCCACAATAACCCAGGTAGAGTCATTCAAGTTTCTTGGGTCCACAATCTCACACAACCTAAAATGGGACAACAACACTGCCACTATTGTCAAGAAAGAGCAACAGAGGATGTACCATCTACGGCAGCTGAAAAAGTTTGGCCTACTTCAAAATTTAATGGTACAGTTCTACACTGCAATTATCAAATCCACCATAACATCATCTATGACTGTATGGTTCAGCTCCTGCTCAGCATTAGAAAAGGGGAGGCTGCAGCGCATCATCCGATCAGCGGAAAGGATAATTGGCTGTAGCTTACCTTCCCTGCAGGATCTTTACGCTAGCAGGTGCAGAAAGAGAGCGACCAAAATTGCCTCTGACCCCTCTCACCCAGCTCACTCCATCTTCCAGCGCATGCCTTCAGGAGTAAGATTCCGGTCAATCGCTACCAAAACCTACAGACACAGGAACAGCTTTTTTCCTCAAGCAGTAGCCATACTTAATGCTGAACCACGTTAGAGCTGCTAGGACTTGATAGTAATCAGCACAGAACTGTAAATGAACAATTCTCACATTGCTTACTGCCACTATACTTGCATAAATGTCCTTGACTTGTAATATACACACTGTCTGTCCTTGCATTGTTTTTGCTTGCGTTTGTTAAGCAACTGCCAAGACAAATTCCTTGTAGGTGCAAACTTACTTGGCGAAATAAAATTGATTCTGATTCTGATAACAGCGGCTTATGAAAACTGCAATCTCTTCTGACTTAATGTAAAAAAACCAAAAAAGTAATAAAAGATAGATTGGAAAAAAATTGCTGGCTATCTCACTACCATCTCTGTACATGAATAAAATAGACATGCAGTATGGGCGTGTTTCCATCTGGCAAGGGAAATGGCCAACAATGTGCACAGATGTAGGCCCATGCATGCTGCTTCCCTATTCACTTATGGTAGATGAATAGTTCAAACATTTGGGTGTCCGTTGTCACTTGCCTAGTTCCAAGGCAATTGCAGGATTGAGGGATTGCAACATGCCATCCTGTGCCTTAGCAAATCATGGACAATATTTATTAATAATAATACATTTAGGACATCATGTGCAACTTATTAATCTTCAGGTCACATCAGAGTACTAGTTACGGCTTCATGTTATTTCAATAGTTACAATAACTTTTTATTGATGTTTTATTCACAGGTGGAAATTTCGAGAAGGTTAAGGCCTCTTGCACACTACATGCGATTCCGATTCGCGATTTTGACGCGATTTTACATGCGATTCCAAATTGCAATTTTGAATCGGTACTGCATGCTGTGTTTTTTCAGCATTTTTCTTTTTGTTTTGATAGCATCCTGGGAAAATCGGAATCGCAAATCGAAATCACAAATCGGATTTGCAACTAAAAAAAGTCTTTTGCTATTGTTCAAAAAGCTGATAAGACTGATAAGAAGTCAATCCAACAGTTGGATTGACTTCTTATCAGTCTTATCAGCTTTTTGAACAATAGCAAAAGACTTTTTTTAGTTGTTTCAACTTGTTTCACAACAAAAGCTGTTTGACAAGTGTGCTGCACAAAAGACAGCTGTTAAGCGTGTGAATGGGGCTTAACAGACAAGTTTGGCAGATAGTTAGACAGATAGTTGGTAGTAGTGATGCTCATATGAGCTAGGATATCCGAGTTACTCGGATATCCTAGCTCTTTTTTCACTATTCGAGCTCGAATACCGAGCTCGAATAGTATTAGCTATCTGGGCTGTGCTATCCGAGCGCACTCGGATAGCAAGCAGCTATCCGGAGATATCCTAGCTATCCGAGCTCGGATAGCGTCACGAGCTCGGATAGCGTCACGCCAGACGTCACCTCGAGTCCTCATAAGCGAATCAGAGGGCTCCCAGCCCTCTGACTGCAGCCAATCACAGAGGGGGAGCCTGGCCAAGCCCCCCTCTATAAATAGCGGAAGCCATCACTCGTCCTGCTTGCGACTTACTGACTGATAGTACTGAGAGAACTGCTCCAGTGCTTTTTGTCTGTGTGCAAGTGCATTGCTATTGTTCTAAACCTAGCGTTTTTACACTCCAACACTTGATATTCAACTGTATTGCTTTGTATTGTAGATAGATTGTATTTTAGGCAGTTTAGTTTGGGTGATTACTAGGGGGACTAGGGAGGGAGAGAGACTGTCACTGGTGCTGCTGCAGGCCTGCAGCCAGCAGCTAGGCCCTGTGCCTAGGCAAGGCAGCCTGCCCTGCTCTGTGCTCTAGTCTCTAGTTACCTTACCTGTGCTATCACCTGTCCTACTCTACTCCTGTACTACTACTACTTCTGTATTAGATAGATTTGTACTATTTTGTAGTTAGCAAGGCCCAGCTTTACTGCTATACCTGTCCTGCTGTATCTGCTCTCTGTAATCTAGTCACACCGGTTGTATTATTTAGCTAGATTCTTCTATTGTTTAGTTAGTAGTACTGTAATGTACTGTACTGTAGTCTGTGTATAGGTACCGTCCGTCACCGCGTTACCTAGGGTCAGTGCACGTCTGCGCTGTCCGCACCCTCTCGTTAGTGCTACACCCGTCCTATTGTTTATATATTACTTCTATTGTGTATTTGCTGACTTGTACTGTAGTCTGTGTATAGGGACACCGTCAGTCAGCGTCTGCTAGGGTCTTTGTGTGCGCAGTGCACATCTGCGCTGTCCGCCGCACCCTCTCGTTAGTGCTACACCCATCCTATTTTTTCTATTACTTCTATTGTGTATTTGCTGACTTGTACTGTAGTCTGTGTATAGGGACACCGTCAGTCAGCGTCAGCTAGGGTCTTTGTGTGCGCAGTGCGCACTCTCTCGTTAGCGCTACACCGATCTCTGCTGTAGAGTACACCTGTCCGTCACCTCACACACCCACCACCACCAGTCCCACCCCATTAAAGTACCCCACTTGTCCCACCCGCCTTTACATACATAAGTTTTTTTTTTCATTTGTATAATATTAAAAATATACAATGTCTGGCACTGGCAGCCGCGGTTTGGGCAGGGGCAGCAAGGGCATCGCCAAGAGAGGAGGTTGTGGGCGTGGCAGCCGCGCCACCACCACCATGTGCAGTTCTGCATCTGCACCAGTGGCTATTCTGCCATTAGCCACTGGCCGTGGACGCCTTGGCCGCCCAACAGCTGGGAGTCACGCTGCAGAGACACAACAGCAGCAGCAGCGTGTGGCCCAGATGTTCCTCCCACCGCCAGGTTGTAGCCGTCCTATTGAGGAGAAGGACGCAGACGCTGTGGTGGAACTGATGGTGGATGAGCAGGCCACCATTAGCTCTGGAACCGAGTCCTCCACCCCCGCCACCACTCCTGTTCGCAAGAGCAGCAGCACTGCCTGGGGGAGAGGAGGAGGAGTGCAGTTCTCCAGCCCCAGCGGGCAACACCAGCACCCTGTCACTCAGCAGCACCTTCATGTTATCCCCAAGCACAGCGGGGCTATGGAATTCTGTTGCGGCAGAATTGGCGGAGGAAGGAATGCTGATGGGCACTTTGGGGGATGATGCTTTGGACAGTCAGACAGTGGTGACTGTCCATCCGCCCATGCATGCAGAAGGGGAGTTTGGGGGATCCCAGCAGGACATGTTTGCGGAGGGGGAGGATGATGATGACACTGTGAAGGACAAAGACTGGTTGCCAGGTCCTGGGAGTGTCATCAGCTCTGAGGAGGAGGAGGAGTATGCGTCTGAGGGCCTTGCTAGAAGGATCAGCATCGCAGGCATGGGCAGGATCACAAGTGGGCGTGGTATGCAGGCCACACAGCGTGCTGATCAGGAGACGAGTTCTGCCAGTTCGATTTTCGGAGGGGATAGGAGGCGCCCGTGTAGTGTATTGGGTGTTCTCTTTGTACAAAGAGACTCCACTTGATATACGGTTAAGGTGCTTAGGTTAAGGTGCTTAGGCTCTACAGACTCTATCCTAAGCACCTGTCATTAACCTGAGGAAGCGGCTTGGACCGCGAAACGCGTTGTCTATTGTGCTAAATAAACCTTCTTAACCATATATCAAGTGGAGTCTCTTTGTACAAAGAGAACACCCAATACACTACACGGGCGCCTCCTATCCCCTCCGAAAATCGATCTTGTATTACCCCACTCGTGGGGTTCTTCGCGACGCACGAGAAGCGGAGCCTTTTTCTAAGGAGCAGCGACCAACGATCATAAAGACCGAGTGGGGACGGGACTTCCCTACACGCCTATACAAGTGGCTGCCTTCAAGCAACCTACACTTGTGAGTATACTTACTCTTAATTTTTATTACATTATCTGAAGATAATACACCATAAGGGCTCCTGGTACCCCTGCGGGTTTTTCCTTTTCTTTTCTCTATACTGACCAGAGTTCTGCCAGTGCCACCACCAGCCGCACCAAGAACCCCCCCCCCCCCCCCCAACCACCACAGGGAGACCAGCGGCAGCAGCACCTTCCAGCCGAAGGGGCAACTTCACCTCCCCAATATGGAATTTTTTCACCCTTCCATATTTGGAGTGCAAGTATGCCACCTGCAACCAGTGCCGCAAGCAGCTCAGCAGAGGGAAGGAGCCCTCTGCGTTTGGCACCATCTCTCTGGTAAACCATCTTGCAGGGGAACACTTTCACGAGCATGAGGAGTTTGTGAAGTTGAAGGAAGCTGGCAGTGGCAGACCCGCCACCACTGTGAAGCCGTCGGCAGCAGGAGTGTGTCAGCAACGCACTGCTCCTCCTCCCTCTGAAACTCCTGCCGCCGATACTGAGGCCTGTTCTGGCAGCCAGTCCTCAGTGGCCTCCTCTGCTCCCTCCACTGCTTCCCGTGCCAGCAAAAGGCCTCGCCAGACCCTGCTCAGCAACACCTTCCAGGGGGTGGCCAGGGTTCTGCCTCCCAGCAGCCGTCGCGTGCGTCAGCTGAACGGCTTGCTGGCACGGGCCATGTGCTCCCAACTCCTGCCTTATTCCCTTGTGCAGGAGGGGAGCGACATGCGTGCGCTCCTGATGTGTGCAGCCCCCGATTGGCCAATCCCCAGCCGACATTATTTTGCACGCACGGCCATCCCTGCACTTCACCGCTCTGTGATGGCCAACGTCGGGAGAGGGCTGGAGCACGCGGTGGGTCAACGGGTCCACGTCACCATGGACTCGTGGAGCAGCCGGTTTGGGACAGGCCGCTATCTGTCCTTCACCGCGCATTGGGTCACCTTGGTGGAAGGGGGTGAGGAGGGGGGAGCAGCATCGGGCACTGTCAGACCAGCAGCACCAACAACGCAGTGGGTGGTGCCACCATGCAGGGTCAGCGGAACAGCAGCAGGTTCCTCTGATCCGCTTCCATCCTCCGGCACACCAGCCCAAACCCCCCGCCTCAGCAGCAGGGCGAAGCCCCGCCACTGCCAAGCGCTGCTGGAATTGGTCAGCCTGGGGAAGACCAAACTGACGGCGAACCACGTCCTGGCCAAACTCCGAGAGCAGGAGAGGAATTGGCTGACCCCCCGAGGCCTCAGAGTCGGAGAGGTGGTGTCCGACAATGGGACAAACCTGGTTGCTGCCATCAGCAGGGGAGACCTGACCCACATCCCCTGCCTGGCGCACGTCCTGAACCTGGTAGTCCAAAAGTTCCTGCGGACCTACCAGGGGATGGACCAACTCCTTGAGGCGACAAGGAAGGTTGTGCGTAACTTCCGGCACTCGCCTGCAGCCGTGGCGAGCCTGGAAGAGGTGCAGAAGGAGCTGCACCTGCCACAGCACCGGCTCATGCTCGATGTTCCAACTCGCTGGAACTCCACCCTGGCGATGTTGGAGCATCTGGTTAAACAGAGGCAGGCTGTCAGCCAGTACGTTGCACGAGCAACAGTTGCCTCCCTCACTGCAACTGGGCGTGCCGCCACCAACCTCCCGTCCATTATCTCCACGGAGGACTGGGGGCACATGCAGCAGGTGTGCTCAGTCCTGGCACCCTTCCTGCAGGCCACCAACATGGTGAGCAGGGACCATGCAATGGTGTGCGAGTGGGTGCCCATGGTGTGTGTGCTGGACAGGGCCCTGTATGCACTGCTGGAAGAAGGAGCGACAGCCTTGGACCAGCAGGAGCTGCAGGCAGCTTCACAGGCCACCTCTGAGGAGGAGGGCTCGGAGTTGGTGGAGGTCCCTGACCTTGCTGCTGATGAGGGGGAGCAGCAGAGCGCAGCTGGACTGGTGCGGGGGTGGAGAGAGGATGAGGTGGAGGGGGCAGAGGAAGAGGAGGACAGCACTCTCGGCTCTGGGGATGCCGATGATGTGCCAACAGACGTGGCCAGACTCTTCCCAATGGCAGCGCACATGCTGAGGTGCCTGCGCAAGGACCCAAGGGTGATCCAGATGAAGAAGAGGGAGGACATCTGGATCTGCATGATGCTGGACCCACGTCTGAAGGGGAAGCTCAGCCAGTTCCTGCCTGCAGGAGGAGACCGTGCGCAACAAATGAGGGATTTGCAGCTGTCCCTTGTTGAGCGCTTGGAGGAAGCCTTCCCTCAGACATCCACCCCCACTGTCCAGCCAGCACAGAGGAAGCAGCAGGTGCCTGCATCCACCAGCAGCAAGCGCACGCGCACCACAGACCTGCTGTCTCTGACCCAAGAGCTCTACATGAGTGTAGAGCTGCCAAGGACTAGAGAGAAGGTGCCTGCAGCAGCATCCTTCTCCAGTCACAGGCAGCGCTTGACCCGCATGGTGGCTGACTACATGGGGTCCTTCAGCGGGCTTGACAGCGTGGCCCCTGTTGATCCCATGGAGTATTGGGTCAAGCACCTGCCAATCTGGAGCGAGCTTGCGCAGTACGCCCTGGAAGTGCTCTCCTGCCCCCCTTCCAGCGTACTGTCAGAGCGTTGCTTCAGTGCAGCTGGTGGAGTCGTCACTGAGAAGCGATCTCGTCTGTCTCACAAGTCTGTGGACAGACTGACGTTTCTCAAAATGAACCAGGCTTGGGAGGAAGGCGAATTCATGGCCCCTGTTGTCGGCGAGAGGGGGACATGAAGTGACGACTGGCACACACACATACACCTGCTGCTGCTGCTGTTGTATTTCATCCTGCTGTCTGTGTCTCCACTGCCAGGGAACACATTACAAGGTGCTGCTGCCCATGCGCCACCAGCAATTACGCTCAACAATAGCTGCATTAATTTGAAAAAAAAATTGTTATTATTTTAGAGGTGTCCGGGTTGAAAACTGTGCTGTCCCAATTGTGTATTGGACACAATGTGGGCTTCACGACCGCTGTCTGGAACCTCATGATGTTCAATTACGGCCCTGGAACCACCGCTAGGAACCAGGGCCTACTATGTCTCGCTGCCTGCCCTCCTGCCTGCTGCCAAATGCCAGTCTGCCACACACTTATCCTCCTCACGCTGCCTGCTGTTATATTTCCTCCTGCTGTCTGTGTCTTCTCTCCACTGCCAGGGAACACATTACAAGGTGCTGCTGCCCATGCGCCACCAGCTATTACGCTCAACAATAGCTGCAATAATTAAAAAAAATTTTAAATTATTTTAGAGGTGTCTGGGTTGAAAACTGTGCTGTCCCAATTGTGTATTGGACACAATGTGGGCTTCACGACCGCTGTCTGGAACCTCATGCTGTGTATTTACGGCCCTGGAACCACTGCTAGGAACCAGGGCCTACTATGTCTCGCTGCCTGCCCTCCTGCCTGCTGCCAAATGCCAGTCTGCCACACACTTATCCTCCTCATGCTGCCTGCTGTTATATTTCCTCCTGCTGTCTGTGTCTCCTCTCCACTGCCAGGGAACACATTACAAGGTGCTGCTGCCCATGCGCCACCAGCTATTACGCTCATCAATAGCTGCAATAATTTTTTAAAAAAATTGTAATTATTTTAGAGGTGTCCGGGTTGAAAACTGTGGTGTCCCAATTGTGTATTGGACACAATGTGGGCTTCACGACCGCTGTCTGGAACCTCATGATGTTCATTTACGGCCCTGGAACCACCGCTAGGAACCAGGGCCTACTATGTCTCGCTGCCTGCCCTCCTGCCTGCTGCCAAATGCCAGTCTGCCACACACTTATCCTCCTCACGCTGCCTGCTGTTATATTTCCTCCTGCTGTCTGTGTCTCCTCTCCACTGCCAGGGAACACATTACAAGGTGCTGCTGCCCATGCGCCACCAGCTATTGCGCTCAACAATAGCTGCAATAATTTAAAAACTAAATTTTTTTTAAATTATTTTAGAGATGTCCGGGTTGAAAACTGTGCTGTCCCAATTGTGTACAATGTGGGCTTCACGACCGCTGTCTGGAACCTCATGATGTTCATTTACGGCCCTGGTACCACCGCTAGGAACCAGGGCCTATTATGTCAGTCACATCACACTGCCTGACACACATTACTCCTCCTGTAGCTGCATTGAGCTTCTGCTGTCTGTGTGCTGCTACCACTGCTAGGGAGAACAGAAGAAGAACTATTTTCTGCTGCCACCTGCCCACCCACTCTCCTACCGAGTAACGACCGACTGTTACCACACACTACAAATAGCTGCAAGCCTGCAACTACTTCCTCCTCTTGCTGATGTGTGTGTTTTACCACCGCCAGGGTACACAGAAAAAGGCGCTGTGGCTTGCAATGTGCCACTACCTACCTATTATGCCATCAACACAAATATAACTATGGTGTTATTAAAATAAAATATTTCTACAAATGAAGTAAAAATATATATTACAAAAGAAATGAAAACAAAGACACATAATATAATGATAGAGAAGAAGAGGAAGAAGCAGCAGAAGAAGATGAAGAAGAAGATATAGAAGAAGAAGATATAGAAGAAGATGAAGAAGATATAGAAGAAGAAGATATAGAAGAAGATGAAGAAGAAGAAGAAGAAGAAGAAGAAGAAGATATAGAAGAAGATGAAGAAGATATAGAAGAAGAAGATATAGAAGAAGATGATGAAGAAGAAGAAGAAGATATAGAACAAGAAGAAGATATAGAAGAAGAAGAAGATATAGAAGAAGAAGAAGATAAAGAAGAAGAAGATATAGAAGAAGAAGATGAAGAAGATATAGAAGAAGATGAAGAAGAAGATGATGAAGAAGAAGATATAGAAGAAGATATAGAAGAAGATGAAGAAGATATAGAAGAAGATATAGAAGAAGATGATGAAGAAGAAGAAGATATAGAAGAAGAAGATATAGAAGAAGAAGCTATAGAAGAAGAAGATATAGAAGAAGAAGAGGAAGAAGAAGATATAGAAGAAGAAGAAGATATAGAAGAAGAAGAAGAAGAAGAAGATATAGAAGAAGAAGAAGATATAGAAGAAGAAGATGAAGACGACGTAAATGAAGACTTCCAACTTACAACCATTTTGGACACACCTTCTCATGCAAACACTTTTATGAAGTTAATTTACTATTTTTGATACCTTTTTTATAACTACTACATCACCACCTAACCACTTGATGTTTTTCTTCATAAAAAAGGTGGTTTCATGCATCATTGACCTCCAATACAAGTTTTACAAGCTATTTAAGGCCAGCTCGAATATTTTACTCGAATACAGACTCGGATAGTGACGTCGGATATCCGAGGTCGAATCGGATATTCGATTACATTGGATATTGAACTTCGAGTGAATTCGGATAGTTTACTATCCGAATTCGACCAAACTCGAATAGGATAATGAGGTATCCGAGCAACACTAGTTGGTAGGTTTGTATGAACCTTAAGATATGCTGTACAAGACCATATCAGAGCATTATCTAATTTCTCTGCATCACCATGGCTTTACTAAAGACAGGTCTTGTTTAACTAAAATGCTCAGTTTTTATGAGGTGGTGAGTGCTGTTTTAGATATTGGGAAGGCTGTAGATGTGACATACTTGGATTTTGCAAAGGTATTCAATACTGTTCCCCAAAACAGTCTGGTGCAGAAGTTTAGGATGCAAGGACTGCGGAAGAATCTGTGTGCATGGATAGGGAACTGGTTAATGGACATAAAGCAGCTGTGGTCAATGAATCATATTCAAAATGAGTGAGTGGGGGCCCACAAGGGTCAGTACTGGGTCAAGTACTCATCAATGTATTTATTAATGACCTAGTAGATGAAGTAGAATGTAATGTTGCTATTTTTGAACATGATACCAAAATGTGCAGTATTAGCAACACACAGGAAGATGATGACATATTCTAGAAGGATCTGGATTGGACGGCTACATAGTGTGTACAGTCTGTAGGCTAATAAGGCTGGTTTTAACTGATCCGCCGAGCGGATCGGTCAAAACCAGCCTTATGAGCCTGCTGACAGACTGTACACATGGGCAAACTGTCGTCAGAATGGCCGTCCCACGGGCGGGTCTGACGACCCATAGTTTGAGGAAATCAGGCGTGTGTATGCACCTTAAGACGTAACAAGAATATATTACCACAGGAAAAAGTTATTGCAAATTCTATATCTGCATTTAGGGTGGGCGTAAATGCTTTCCTTGCATTAAAGGACATCCATGGCTATAATTGCTATAATTACTAGGCAGTGCTAATCCAAGGATTTTATCTCATTGCAATCTGGAGTTGGGAAGGTTTTTTTTCACCTTTCATGGCTAATTGGTACAAGCATTGTAAGGGTTTTTCACCTTTTCACCTGAGGGTACCGGCTAGTGTTGTACCATATTTTCTGGTTGAACTTGATGGACGTATGTCTTTTTTTAACCCAACGATATTTTCCCATGAACAGACAAAAACAGTAGAGGTTTGGCACTGTAATATATACATCCAAATGTGAAAGCAGGTAGCAGTGACAGACTGCTGTTTCGGGGAGAACCCCCTTTTTCAAGCTTCTAAGAATTAGGGTACACCCCAAAACAGCAGTCTGTCGCTGCTACCTGCTTTTAAATGTGGACGTTTTTATTAGAATAAAACTGCTATGTTTTTAATATTGCAGTGCGGAAGCTTCTTTGCTTTTAGTCTGTGGATCCCACAGAGTCCTAAAGTCAGGTTCTGGCGTGCCCTAATTTTTGTTTTTGGCCATTAGGTGCTCCTATTCTTGGTGTTGTAACCATGATGAACAGATGCAAAAATCAAATTCATCAGCCATATGGAATACCGTGCCATCCAACTAGTTTGAAACTGCATTTTAATGTCAAAATCTGGGAGTCAAGAAATGGGTCTAAAAAACTCCTTTTTGGTAGAATCTTGAAAAGGGTTGCATGCAGTGTCTAAGTATGATCAGTTAGGAGACCTTCAAGTTTTTCATATTCTGGTTTAATTGATGGACTCCCTTAGATGCACCTGTTCAGTAGAAGACCTTGGGCAAGACTCCCTAACAATGCTACTGCCTATAGAACGCGTCCTAGTGGCTGCAGCTCTGAAGCTTTGAGTCCACCAGGAGAAAAGCACAATATAAATGTTCTGTGTCTTGTCTATGTCTTAGATGTTCTCACAGAAGTGTATAATAGTGTAGTTATTTTCTTGAGTTGGGAAAAAGTATATAGCTGGGGTAACTTCCTCTTGTACCAGATTTTGATACATGAGTTGTATGCAGACATCTACAGTGGCTTGCAAAAGTATTCGGTCCCCTTGAAGTTTTCCACATTTTGTCACATTACTGCCACAAACATTAATCAATTTTATTGGAATTCCACGTGAAAGACCAATACAAAGTGGTGTACACGTGAGAAGTGGAACGAAAATCATACATGATTCCAAACATTTTTACAAATCAATAACTGCAAAGTGGGGTGTGCGTAATTATTCATCCCCCTGAGTCAATACTTTGTAGAACCAGCTTTTGCTGCAATTACAGCTGCCAGTCTTTTAGGGTATGTCTCTACCAGCTTTGCACATCTAGAGACTGAAATCCTTGCCCATTCTTCTTTGCAAAACAGCTTCAGCTCAGTCAGATTAGATGGACAGCGTTTGTGAACAGCAGTTTTCAGATCTTGCCACAGATTCTCAATTGGATTTAGATCTGGACTTTGACTGGGCCATTCTAACACATGAATATGTTTTGTTTTATACCATTCCATTGTTGCCCTGGCTTTATGTTTAGAGTCACTGTCCTGCTGGAAGGCGAACTTCTGGCCCAGTCTCAAATCTTTTGCAGACTCCAAGAGGTTTACTTCCAAGATTGACCTGTATTTGGCTCCATCCATCTTCCCATCAACTTTGACCAGCATCCCTGTCCCTGCTGAAGAGAAGAAACCCCAGAGCATGATGCTGCCACCACGATATTTGACAGTGGGGATGGTGTGTTCTGAGTGATGTGCAATGTTAGTTTTCTGCCACACATAGCGAATTTGCATTTTGGCCAAAAAGTTCCATTTTGGTCTCATCCAACCAGAGCACCTTTTTCCACATGGTTGCTGTGTCCCCCACATGGCTTGTAGCAGACTGCAAACAGGACTTCTTATGCTTTTCTGTTAACAATGGCTTTCTTCTTGTCACTCTTCCATAAGAGCCAACTTTGTGCAGTGCACGACTAATAGTTGTCCTATGGACAGATTCCCCCACCTGAGCTGTAGATCTCTGCAGCTCGTCTAGAGTCACCATGGGCCTCTTGACTGCATTTCTGAGCAGCGCTCTCCTTGTTCGGCCTGTGAGTTTAGGTGGACGGCCTTGTCTTGGTAGGTTTACAGTTGTGCCATACTCCTTCTATTTCTGAATGATCGCTTGAACAGTGCTCCGTGGGATGTTCAAGGCTTTAGAAATCTTTTTGTAGCCTAAGCCTGCTTTAAATTTCTCAATAACTTTATCCCTGACCTGTCTGGTGTGTTCTTTGGACTTCATGGTGTTGTTGCTCCCAAGATTCTCTTAGACAACCTCTGGGCCGTCACAGAGCAGCTGTATTTGTACTGACATTAGATTACACACAGGTGCACTCTATTTAGTCATTAGCACTCATCAGGCAATGTCTATGGGCAACTGACTGCACTCAGACCAAAGGGGGCTGAATAATTACGCACACCCCACTTTGCAGTTATTGATTTGTAAAAAATGTTTGGAATCATGTATGATTTTCGTTCCACTTCTCACGTGTACACCACTTTGTATTGGTCTTTCACGTGGAATTCCAATAAAATTGATTCATGTTTGTGGCAGTAATGTGACAAAATGTGGAAAACTTCAAGGGGGCCGAATACTTTTGCAAGCCCCTGTAGTGTGTTATGCATTACAACTGAAAAATGTATGGATATTATTATTATTTTTTTTTGCATCCAGCGATTTGAGCACTGCAAGTTCCAGCTACATGGGCTCCTTAGTGTTATCCTGGATATTGGGGACAAAGGGTTTGGAGGATGGACACATGGGCATTCCTGAGAATTTGAATTGAATATCTCCTTAAATACAGTGTGCAAAACCTAAGGCAAGTAAAAGGTGAGTGTGAAATTGATGTACGTAAGAAAGCGTCTGTATGCAGATGACACCCAGATGTACCTCCACACCCCTGACCTATCCACCATGACCATGGACAAGGTCTCTTCCTGCCTATTAGCCATCTCCTCCTGGATGTCCGCTAGGTTCCTCAAACTAAACCCCGGCCATCTCTGATCCTCCCAGATGTGCACGTCACTGTTAACCACACTACCATACGCTCTACCTCTCAAGCCCGCTGTCTGGGTGTCACCCTGGACTCCACACCCGCCTTCACCCCAAACATCCAAAACCTCACAAAGTATTGCAACTTGCATCTCAGTAACATCTATAAGACCCACCTTTTCCTGACCTCTGTCACCACCAAACTCTTTATCCATACCCTCAAAATGTCCTGCCTTGACTACTGCAATGCCCTTCTGACTGGTCTCCCATAACCCGAATTTCTCTACTTCAGTCCATCATGAATGCGGTAGCAAGAATTATCCACTCCTCCCATCGCTCCACCACGGTGGCTCTCCTCTGTGAATCCCTCCACTGGCTTCCTATCCAGTCCAGAATCAGATTTAACATAGTGACTGGCCTACAAAACTGTCCAAAAAGCCTGCCCAACCTACATTTCTAATCTCATTAAGAGGCACACACCTAGCCGCTCACTCCACTCCTCCAATGAACTTCGCCTGACTGCCACCCACATTACCCAGTCCCATGCACGCCTCCAGGACTTCTCAAGAGCTACTCCATTACTATGGAACTCCCTACCTCTCCCCATTAGGGATTTCCCCCTCCTTCAACATCTTCAAGAAAGCCCTCAAAACTCACCTTTTCACTCTGGCCTACCCCTCCTCACTGGTGCTCTAAATCCGCAGCTGAACTCTGGTCCCTACCTCTCTCTAGATTGTAAACCTTCGGCAGGGTCCTCCTCCTTGTGTTTCCTACCTGTTCATACACCTCCATTACTGTACACCCATTCTAAGGATCTGAGTGAACTTTTGAGTGAACTCGACTTGCCTAATCTCCATACTTTTTCCAGTGACTAAGCATTACCTTGTACTCACACTGTGCTGCCTGTTCCGGTTTGCATGTATTCCTGTATTGCCTTATTGCTTTATGTCACCCCTGAATATTATCTATAACCTTAATAAATGTCCAGTGCTGCATAATATGTTGGCAATTGATAAATACAATAAATAAATAAAATAAATGATGTTGATTCTGTTTATTCATATCAGTTAACAAAATGCAAAGTGAGCTAACAGACAAAAATTTAAATGAAATCAATATTTGGTGTGGCTACCCTTTGCCTTCAAAACATCATCAATTCTTATAGGGACACTTGCACAAAAGAAGGGATTTTGTATGATTATATTCAGATATATAGAGAAAGGGGTGTAGGCAGCGCTTCCAAATACAGAAGGCTGCACCTGAATTGATTAAGCTGCAGAGAAGTGCAGAGCTCCAATGGACCATATTACACAACATGCATTCAAACAGGTACAGCAATGGAGGGCGTTAGCTTCAGCAAATAATATGTGCACAAATCATTTCCTACTAGACTTCTACCCGGCGTTGACGTGCCCCCTCGCTGAAGACCTACCACTAACCTGACATTAAAAGCATAACTTACCTGGTGCGACTTATCATACAATGGTATACACATCTCTTCAAGACCGACAAACAAAAATGACAGCGCTCACAGGCTGCAACTGGCTTATAAACCATCAAGGGGCGTGTACAGACCCCCAGGGGCTAAATACACGCCTTGAAAGGCGTGTATATAGCCCCTGGGGGTCTGTACACGCCCCTTGATGGTTTATAAGCCAGTTGCAGCCTGTGAGCGCTGTCATTTTTGTTTGTCGATATTCAGATATATGATTAACAACTATACCAAACAAGTGCTAATAATTATCATTTACATATGTAGGTTGAAATACAGTCCTTGACTGACATAAAAACAGCTGTGTAGGAGGCTTGAAACTGGGTGAGGAATAGCCATACACAATGACAAGACTGAGTACAGCAACAAGACACAAGGCAGTTATACTACATTAGCAAGGTCTCTCTCTCAGAAATTTAAAGTGTACCTGAGGCAGAATGAAGGAGACAGAGGCAAATTAGTGATTTCATCACATGCCTCTGTGTCCATCCTGTTCTTTTCAGGGTCTCCCCTGGCAGCTGCATCCCCTCGCCCGAAATTGCCAACAAAGAGCTTGTCGGCAGCTTGAGAAGAAAAGGGGGCATTCTTTCAGGAAAGGAACTTCTGCAGTACACCCTCTCAGGCATTCAGAATGCCCGTTCCCCTTCTCTATGTGCCCTGCATTGCCTCCTACTGCCCCTTCTCCTCCCCTTTTCACCTCTCCTCATCGCTTCCTCTCCTCTATGTGCTCTACAAGGAGAACACATGGAGAAGATGCAGTGTTGTGACCCCGGGGTCTCGGCCATTTTTTTTAAACAAAAGTAACAAAAACGGGGCAGAGGAATGGCGGGGATCGGTTGAAAACGGGCTCTACCTGATCCAATTAACCTACCAGATCAGGTAGTATGTTTTTTTTTTAACTGGGTGCCGTCTCAGGTTCTGTTTAAAGCAGACTGGGGTTTTAAGATGTGTTCAAACTCTTTTAAAGAACCACATAGAAACCAGCTGAGTTAAGATGTTAGATGCTGTGGTCAGCCAAGGAGATTTAAAGTGAATATGAAGCCAGTGTTCTCCCCAGGCTCTTTTAGCCGGGTGCTGCACCTGGCTAGTTTTGGTGACCACACGGCTGTCATCGGCTCACCTTCTCCTATGTTGTAAGCAGAGTTGCTCACAGAAGTACTGGCCCTGCATTCTCTCCTCTCGCCCCACCCGGCTACTTTTTCATGCCACCCGGCTACTATTTCATGCCACCCGGCTGGAAAAAACGTCTGGGGAGAACAAGCGATTCAGAGAAAAAAAAACAACAACTTACTGAAGGAGAGGATAGGCTCTGGGTCCTATAGAGTATTCCCGTTCCTCTCCTGTCCCCTTGTTCCACCGCAGGCTCCTACATTCAAATCTCATGCCACAGGAGGCTTCAGAAATCTTCGGGAGCTCGAGTGCTCGTGAAGACAGTCGGCTCCGTACTGCACATGCGTGAGAGAGCTTGCTCGCGCATGTGCAGTATGGAGTGGCCTGTCTTTGGGAGCATGGGACAGGAGAAGAACAGCAAGGCTCTATAGGACCCAGAGCCTTCCCTTTCCTTAGGTAAGTACTTTTTTTTTTCTCAAAAGGCTTTAGACTCCCTTTAATGTAGCAGATGAAAGACACATCATGCCTACTTCTTTTCACAATAAAAATACTTTATAATTCAGTAGAACCAGTTGCTGTACTAGATAGTGTAATGGTTAAGGGCTCTGACTCTGACATCGGAGACCTGGGTTCAAACTAAACTCTCCTTGTACTAGACTCCTTAACAATGCTACTGACTACTGAGCATGCCTAGTGGCTGCAGCTCAAGCTTTGAGTCTTCCAGGAAAAAAGTGCAATATAAATGTTATTTTTCTTGTCTACCATCAGATCAGAACTGGCAGAGACCTGTTGGACCTAGGAAAACCCATCTGCAGTCTGAAGAAATGTTGTCAGAAAAGGTCTTCATGGAAGAACTCTGTCCCAAAAGCCATACCTCAGATATGGAAACAGGGTCAATAGACTCATATATGCAGTACATAAAAACATAAGAACTTGGATGTACAAAAAATGGCAGTAGGTGCTCAGGTGAAAATTTGAAATATCTGGCAGTAGCAGTAGCCAGTTTGATCACTGAAAGGCTGGAGAACGGTACAATAATGATTGAGTGCAGGCAACAATGAAGCATGTTGGAGGTTCCCTGCAAAACTGCGGCTGTAAATAGAGTTGAGGATTTTAATACTGATTAATACTGTCCTCAATGCTAAGAAATACATCCAGGTGCTTATTTATCATACGATACCATAAAGGAGGCATCTTAAGGTCCCCAAATTTATTCTGCCGCAGTACAGTGACCTGAAACATAGACCAGATGTCATTAAGATTTACAGTGCTGCCCATAATTATTTATACCCCTGGCAAATTTTGGCTTAAAGTTACTTTTTTGACGGGAAACACAGAAAGACAGACACAGAACATTTATATCGCGCTTTTCTCAAAGCGCCAGAGCTGCAGCCACTAGGACGCTCTCTATAGGCAGTAGTAGTGTTAGGGAGACTGGTGCTGGCTTACTGAACAGGCAGAGCCAAGATTGGAACCCAGGTCTCCTGTGTCAGAAGCAGAGCCCTTAACCAGTACACTATGCAGCCACCAACAACATAGGTATCTCCCAAAAGGTAATAAGACGATGTAGAGGCATTATTGTGGAAAAAAAAAACATTTTTCAGCTTTTATTTACATTTGAGCAAAAAGTGTCCAGTCCAAAATTATTCATACCCTTCTCAATAATCAATAGAAAAGCCTTATTGGCTATTACAGCAATCAAACACTTCCTATAATTGCAGACCAGCTTTTTGCATGTCTCCACAGGTATTTTTGCCCATTCATCTTCAGCAATGAGCTCCAAATCTTTCAGGTTGGGGGGTCTTCTTGCCATCACCCTGATCTTTAGCTCCCTCCACAGATTCTCAATTGTATTCAAGTCAGGATTCTGGCTGGGCCACTCCAAAACGTTTATTTGTTGTTGTCTGCTAACCATTTCTTCACCGCTTTTGCTGTGTGTTTTGGGTCATTGTCCTGCTGAAATGTCCACTGGTGCCCAAGGCCAAGTTTCTCTGCAGACTGCCTGATGTTGTCGCTGAGAATGCTCATGTATTGCTCTTTTTTCATGGTGCTGTTTACTGTGTAAGGTTCCCTGATCCATTGGCTGAAAAACACCCCCCAAAGCATTAGGTTCCCACCACCATGTTTGACAGTGGAGATGGTGTTCTTTGGGTTGAAAGCTTTTTTACGCCAATTGAAAGAAAACATAATTGTGACCAAACAATTCAATTTTTGTTTCATCTGACCATAACACAGAAGACCAGAAGTCTTCTTCTTTGCACAGATGAACATTTGCAAAGGCCAAACGGGTTTTGTGTGCCTTATCTGGAGAAGTGGCATCCTCCTTGGTCTGCATCCTTGGAACCTAGCAGTGTGCAGTGTCCATTGGACTGTCTGTTGGATTGTCTGCCTTGAGACATTGCCTTGGTGGTGATCCTTGGATTCTTTTTCACCTCTCTCACTATCCTCCTGGCCAGCACAGGTGTCACTTTTGGCTTTCGACCACGTCCTCTGAGATTATGCAGGTCAAAGGCAAGGATTCCATGCAGGCATTCATGGGTCAGACATCAATTTAGAAATCTTAAAGAAAAATGTGTAATTGTTGATATCCATAGGGCATTACTAAATCCAAATCACTCAAGATGAAACAAAAGCTTCAGTAGGTGTTGAAGTAGCTATGACAGCTGATACCCAAGCAAAGTCTGAGTTGAGACCTGCAAAGTCATTAGTTCTTGAATTATGCAATCTTGCTAGTCTTCCTTGTCCACTTGTTGTTCCTGAGGATGATCTGAGGAAACTGCCCCCAGTAGATGACATGAGGGTCTGACATGGACAGTCTAAGTGCCCAGTGATTTTCTCAACAGCCACTAATAACAGTGATGCAGTTGATGCTAGATGACACCATTTTGAAGTTCTTGAACCCCAATGTTGCCAAACTCACAACAGATAACAAGGGCTAGATCACACATATAGGCATAGATAACCAATAACAGAAGAAAAGACCATCAGATCAACTGAAAAGTGAACCAATGAGAGAAAATTGAAAAAAAATATATGAAAAAACTTGTCAAGAGCAGCTAGAACAGCTAAAACATTCAACCAACGGTAAGGCTCTCTGCTGTGTTTTATCATTTCTCATAAACATCAATTTTACTTGTGCTACAAAAAAGCACTGGAAATGTCCTAGTATGACGAGTTCTTAGGTGTTATTTTTTTTAAAGCAAGCAAACAAAAGTCAAGATCTAAAAAATCCTAAAAAAGTGAAATGTTGTTTCAGGAGACCTTAAAAATAATCTAAATACAGCAACAAATGGTTTCTTCCACTCAGACCACTAGGAATGTGAGGTGGAAATCACTGCAATTATGCAACAATTACTGGGTTAACACATTAGACAAGTGGGACAATTCATTGTACACTAATGGTTTATCACCATTCCTAGCTCAAGAGGTGTTGTGCACTGGCAGCTAAACACATGGTAAAGCTTGACAGAAATGCAGCAGTGCTAAGAATTAGCTTGCTTGTATACTCCAAGATTGTCTGCCCAGTCAAGCCATAGGCACTGTCAAGTGCACTGAGAAATCAATTCAGACACCTCATATAAGACTTCTCACAGCAGAATGTAAACAGGAAGAGTTTTGTGTCAGACCTCAACTACCTTTCAGTCTGCTGCTGCATTAATCCTCTGGTATGTAAGACAGAATATTCTCTCACACACTTTCACATCAGCTACAGCTTGTCTTTTTCCCCATCAATATGAGCCTTTGCACTAGATCCTTTCAAAACAAGTTGCAGTAATCAAGATACTTTAAGCTCTTATTTCAGAGCACAAGACTGGATTGTGTGGAAGAGGTTGCTATCTGCTGTAGGTCATGTTACAGCAGAACATGAAGCCCCACCCCATGTCTCTTCAACACAGTCCATTACATCTCAAAGCGTTTTTTTTTCATGGTGCAGATGACTCCTGCATTCAAAGCTCTTCATAGAAAAGCAGAAAGAAAAGAGAAAAGTTTTTTTACTCTACCCTTCCCCCAAGCTTAGTCCTTTCATCTCATCTAAAGGAGGCACTGCTCTGCTGAATATGTGTAGCTCACGTTCCAGAGATAGGAGACATGTCTACGTGTTCCTTGCTGTTAGATAGACTTTGTGCACCCCCTGGTGCTCTTGCATTTTGTGTGGTAGAGATTGTCTTCTCTCGCTCTCCCTCTCCCTTCTGGTTGCTCATTATTCAGAAAGAGGCAGAGACACATACACACACACACACTGACTGAGAGAGACGGATCTTTCAGGTCATCTGCAGCTGCAGAGCAGCAGCAGCAGCCAGTGAAGGAGAGAGAGGAGAAGAAAAAAACCCAGGGAAGATGGCAATCCTCCATTGCTGAGCCTGACAACACGAGTCAAGAAACAAGTTCAAGCAGAGAGCCACCATCTCTCCATATAGATACAACGCCACATTCTGAAGGAGCAGGACAACAGAGGCTGGTGCAGCCACGTCCAGAGAGCTCTGTAAGTTCTCCCATTGAAGTCCCCTCACTCTTTACTGCTATTGTTTGCTTGCTAATTAATAATGTTGTCTACCTGAAGAATAGTAAAGCTTTTTATGGTCTGCAGATTGGGCTTGCTATCACATTACTGTAAAGGGGTGGGAAGCCTCTCTGGTGTGCTGTCTAGAGAAGAAAGGAGGTGATGGTGGTGGATATGGCATGAGGAGGAGGAGAAGAACGGCACATTAATGAATTCATTAATTGACCTCCCCTGTTTTACCCAAACACCCCCATGTGGTGAAGATTAAAAAGACCTTGATGATAAACGAAAGAGGGGAGCTAGACTCAGGGACTGTATGTTTGCATGCACTTATGTCTGGAGTAACAGTGACAGACACAGAGGGGGGTATGAAACATTACTGAATGCTTGGTGACTGCATGACCAAAGCAGTAGGGTGACCTTTTTTATCAGCTGCTTGGTTTGAATTTTACCCCACCCTCCCCTTGCCTATTAAGAGGTCTTCTGGCATCCCTCCTCAAGCTGAGGTGACATGGAAGGTTGATTCTGGGTCAGATTCCCTTGTCTGGGAGGGAAGGAAAAGGGTTGTTGTGTAGCTGAATCTGGCATTTCTGAAGGATCAGCATGCATGAGAAGAAACTACTGCACAGGCTGTGATTTCATTAGTGGAAGATGAAATTTGCAAGACCTCATGTCACCTCATCTATTTTATTAGGAAATGTGCAATATTTGTAAACTCCAAAAAAGCTCAGGTCTCATAGCTTTGGTTCCTACCCATATTTTCATCTTTCCTTTCTCCATTAGAAGCCTGTCTGGTCTGGTTTCTGTCCATACTTCACAGTGCAAAGCTGCTCCACCATGCTCATTATCAAGATTCTTCCTGGTTTCCCTTAATTATTCATAGCTTTTTGCCATCCTAATCTCATCAAGCTACTCTTAGACTGTAATGCAAACATGACATGATAGTTTTTGAGGAGAACCTTCAGAACCTTCAGCTCTAGAGTTTCCACCAGTGTATTTTTTATCTTCCATGTGGTTTAAGATGCAGACTGTAGGAGAGGAAGTGACTGTGCAAGTTGCTGCAGAAAGCCATGATGTGTGCCAGAAAACCCATGTCATGCTGTAGCTCCACCAGAAGATGGAGGACAGAGGGCTTCAAAGTAGACAAAGCTGATATGGAGGTTTGCATTGCTAACATGGTTCCTAAACATCCTATTGGCTTGGTATTTGGTAACATGGTTCCTAAACATCCTATTGGCTTGGTATTTGGTAACCATACTAAACAGACTGAATCATTTCAATTCAACTTCTGTCATTTACAGAAGTGATGGAATTATTTTAAAGCAATAGTTTGTTTAGATATGCTTATGCATTTCTTGACTGGAGGAACATCAAAACATGTCAACTCATTTTAATGCAGTGCTGGTAACCAGTTCCAAAACTATCTCACTAGAACATGGCCACCTAAACGCATACTTGGAATCCCGTTGAAGGCTGTTATGAACACGATTCCATTATCTATACCAATTTTTTAAAATGTATCCAACGCTAGCATTTTTTTTTTACTAAAATCTCATATACTGGTGCTATTCACAAAACTTATGATAAACATGGGTACTTGTGGCATGACATATTCTCCATTATAAAAAATAGTTCATCCACATTTATGGTTTGATAAATCCCCAAAATGCTAAAGTGCTGATTAATTAAAGAGAGACATTTTCCATCTTGCCATTGTTTACTTCAAATATCCAGGCACACTCATGAAACATTTTGTTTATTTCAATTCTTTTGAATTTGATGAGTCATTTAAGATGAAACCAGTCTAAAGTGGCAATTTCTCCTTTTAGTGTGTTGGGCCCTCCAACATCTGTGGAATTACACAGTAAAGACAAATAAATTATTGGTTCAATAATTGGTGATTGCACCTGATGACCACCATGTTGATTTCATTTGAGAATACATGATCACTTCAAGAGTGCAATTTCATGGAGGTGCTCATTTGTGGTCTGAGTGCATACTTAAATGGTCAGTGGGCCAAAATGGACATGTTATTGCTAGCAAATTAATCGACTGTGGGCACCTTCGACATCTTTAGGACTTTGAGGTACATAGCTAAATTTGGATATTCTGGTGTTGGTTCCTCTCCGCTAATCATAACATTATGTTTTCAGCTTCTCTGCTGAATGTTTATTTTACATTAAGGGCATTAAGAGCATTGTAATACGATTTGGATTCTATGACTTGTGATAGCTCAAAACTGTAAACTGTAGACCCGGGTTTCTAAACCGTGGTTTCTTGAGGACTCTGGAGGGGTTCCCTGACATTTGCCCTCCAATGAGAACAGCCTCAGCTGTCAAGGTGAGAAGGTTTCAAAAGTTCCTTCTTGGTTCCGCTCTGTCATACACTGAATGTTAAAAGTTCCAAACTCCTAACTTGTTCACCAAAGGTATGATGGTCATGTGACTGTTATGGCCCATTACCACAATTTCCATTATGCTGTTGTGTTGAATAAACATGTGAGAAGCCACAACTGATGATGTACAGTGGATGAGGAAATAGAAGTTGACTGCAATGAATGTGATTATGTCAGTTAAGAAGACAATCAAGAGCCCACTATAGATGAGTAAGTTATAGTGATGTAGAATTTTGTGAAAGGCTACTCACAAAGATGGGTTGTCTACAAGGCAAACACTGTATGTGCTAAAGATGGGTTGCCTCCAAAGCAACCACTGTATGTGCTGGTGGGGAAAATGACCTGTCCCCACTCAGGTTAAGAAGTCATTCTCTGTAGGTATAGAAGATGGGGTAACACCCCTCCACCAGGGTGGAAAAGACTAAGATATTGTCAAAACAGAGGCGTCAAAACGGTTAAAATGAACATTTATTAATTATTGAGGTATTAACCTCCCTGGCAGTAAGGCTAGCCGCCACAGAGGATCACATGGCCCCGGGAGGATTTTTTTTTAAATAAAACTTGCTTTAATAGCTTAAGCTAGCACTTGGCTAGCTAACTATGTCCCCCAAGTTTTGACGCTCTCCACCGATCCCTCCCCCGATCGCCGCCGTAATACGTACCCCCCAGGGATCTCGCGATTGTGCAGCCTCCCAATCAGCTCCAAACTTTACTATGGGGAGGACCGGGACTGCGCATTACGGCGATGACGTTAGACGTCATGTCCGATCGCCGCCATAGCGACGAGTGAAGCTGAATGGTGAAGTTGTGGCTCTCGTTCACAGAGGGGTAAATATTGCAGACGGTGATCGGGTGGTTTAGTTAGGTGCTGCCGGGCTTGGGGGACATAGTTAGCTAGCGAACTGTTAGCTAAATCATTAAAAAAAAACACATTTTATTTTTAAAAAATCCTCCCGTGGACGCGACTTCTGAAACTGTGTACCACCAGGGAGGTTAATACATTTTCATTTTTACTTGAAAGTGACATACTGAGTCTTCAGTGGGGAGGTATGTTCACTACTACCTCCCATTTAAAACTGCTTTTAAATGGCACCCTGTTTTGGTGCCTTTGTTTGACAACACTGTGATCATGACAATGGCCTCAATTCACTAAGATCATGCTGGAGATAATAAGGCAAGAGAAAACTTGCCACCACACAGTGAGAGAGTTATTTTATCTCTTCATTACTTAAAGGAAACCTGAAGCGAGTAAAATGATTTAAAATAAACACATGATGTAGCTGCAAATGAATATTACATACTAACCTCACCGTCAGTTCCTCTCAGAAGCTCACCATTTTCTTCTTACAGTGCTTCCGTCTAGTTCTGACAACATTTTGTCAGAACTGAAATATACCAGTTGCTGGCAGTTATATATCAGCAGCTGTCAGTTACAACTGAATGTACAAGGTAATGTCCATGTTTCCCTATGGCTCAATGGGTGACATTACAGTTTAACAGTGTGCTGACCAGGAAGCTGTTATGGGGTAATGGCCATTTTTAAAGAGAACCCGAGGTGGGTTTGAAGAATGTTATCTGCATACAGAGGCTGGATCTGCCTACACTGCCCAGCCTCTGTTGCTATCCCAAACCCCCCTAAGGTCCCCCTGCAATCTGCAATCCCTCATAAATCACAGACAGTGCTGCTGACACTCGGCTTGTCAGAGCGGGTTGTGTTTATCTCTATAGTGTCAGTCTACTGCTCTCCCCGCCTCCTACAGAACTCCGGTCCCCGCCTGCGTCCCTTCCCTCCCTGCTGATTGGAGGGAAGGGACGGGGGCAGGGACCGGAGCTATGCAGGAGGCGGGGGTGGGGGGGGAACAGCCGAGACTGACACTACAGATGTAAACACATCCCACACAGTGAGGCTGTGATTTATGAGGGATTGCAGAGTGCAGGGGGACCTTAGGGGGGTTTGGGATAGCAACAGAGGCTGGGCTGTATAGGCAGATCCAGCCTCTGTATGCAGAGAACATTCTTCCAACACACCTCGGGTTCTCTTTAAAATTGTGAATGGAGAATTCCATTGATCACAGTGGACAAATGGGACGCAGGAGAGGAGAAAGAGAATGAGTAGTAGACTACACAGGATGTAAGTATGACCTGTGTATGGTTATTTTGACGTTTTATTCATTTTCAGTTCAGGTTCTCTTTAAGTTACCTCCTCTGTAGTTAAATGGGACCTAAACTCTGAGGGATATGAATTTTTCCTTTTTAAACAATACCAGTTGCCTGGCAGTCCGTTCTGTTGATCTCTTTGGCTGCAGTAGTGGCTGAATCAGACCATAAATAAGCATGCAGCTAATCCAGTCTGACTTCAGTCAGAGCACCTGATCTGCATGCTTGTTCAGGGGCTGTGGCTGAAAGCATTAGAGACACATGATCAGCAGGAGAGCCTGGCAACTGGTATTATTTTAAAAGAAAAATCCATATCCTTCTTAGTTTAGGTTCCCTTTAAGTTACCTCCTCTGTAGTTATTTTCACACGCAGTTAATTAACAGCCTGTCTTTAACTTTAGAATTCTGGAGTTATTTTAAGGATTGAAGAGTTAACGTAAAGACAGAAGAGTTAACTTTAGGTTTGCCTGAGGTGATTACTCTAGAAACGTTATTAAAGACAGGAGATGAGCTTAGTGAATTGAGGCCATAGTCTGCAAGGGGGAGCAGTTGCAAATTAATGAAGGGCACTAAAGCTATGAGCATTGCAATTAGGGACACATCAAACACAGAGATCCATAGAATATTCGATGGGATTCCTCTAGTATAAGGAGATGAGTAAGGCTTCTCTAAACAAAACAAAAAACTCTTGTTAATAAAGTTCCAAAATAATGAGACACCAGCAGATGGTTAAGCTAAGCAATATCAACATCAAACCAAAACTGAATACTAGAGTTGGGTGGAATTGCCCACAGAACACTAAATTCATGTTGAACCTATGATATGATTAAAGGATGGATATTTCATATCTCTATTCATTCAGGAACCATTTCATAGTAATATATTTGGGTGGATTTAACTCTCCCAGGTTTAAGTATATGTGGTTTGTCAACACCCAAAAGGATTGATCCATGGTATAGATCCGCTAACAGACTCCTCTCATAGGTCATTCAGAACAGTATCACCAGATTACTATCATACAGAAAAAAATCTACAAAAATAACCAACAAATACATGATAGTAGCTTGAATTTTTTTGAAGAGTAAAAGCTTTTTGTCTAACCTTTCCATATGCTGAACGGAGAACGTTAAGGATTGTGAATTGATATAATATGCGCCACAGATGAATGTTTTAAGGCTCATAAACGAGATCTTGGGCAAATGTCAATTGCTGCTATGAATTTAATTGTTTTTATGACAGCGGTATACAGAATGTTTGTTTTTGCCAAATATGGTGGCAGTCACACTGGGATGGGTTCTCAGGAAAACTGTCTGCATGAAAAGGATACTGGGCTATCTTTGACAACCTGAATTAGCTCAGATTACTTGGAAAATGTTTGGAAATTAATTTAATATCTCTTTGTGTTTGCTTCAGTTAATTATAATCAATAGGAATGGCAATGCTTAGGAGAACGCATGGAGAAGCATGTGATCAGTTTGATCTGCTGATAGTTTTGTAAGGTTCATATTTGATGGTCATGATCATGTGTTAAACCAGGTAGTCATCACAGCAAATCAGAACCTTACATATCTACCAGCTGATCAAACTGATCACATGCGTCTCAGTGAGTTCCCATAAGCATTGCCATCCCTAATATCCAAGGCTTGACTTTTAAACTCATTCCTTAAATCCTGACACATATAATTTCATGAACTCTATGTTTAGCTTTTTCCAAATACATATTCTTTTAATCTAACATTTGATAGCTCTGTGTTTTTGTGGGTTCAAAGGATATGAACATATAAAGCACATATTATTGAATACTCACCTTACCATTATAACATGCTTTCTAGCGTATTGGAGCTATATTAACAGTTTATCCCCATACTTTGTTCTCAGTTCTCCAACCCATCCATGCATTCATCAGGCTTACCTTTGTTTTTCAGTCACTTTTGATGCAATGCTCATTTCTTACATAAGCATGTTGTTATTAAGTTCTCAAGATGGCTGCGTTCCAAACTTTTCTGGCTGAGGGTATTGTTATGGATCCTAAGAATGGGTCCGTCTAAATAATTCAGGGTTCGGTATAGTGAGTAAAGCTTCATGAGATTAGATAACCGTAGACTGTACCATATAATAAAAATCATCATAATTTTGGAATGGACAGAACTAGTAATGAGCAGTAGTTCTTGTAACATGCAAACTTCTACAAACCAAGGAATAAAAAAATTAATTGAGCTTATTTAAGTCATCAGTGGCAAGTTAATTAAATGGCAGATTGTTAATTACCTGCTAACTAGAGATTTTGATTTGCTAGCTTTAATTCCACCTATCAGGCAGTGGAAATTTGCATTTTAGGAGAATTTGTAGCTCATCACTAGGTAAAAATATATGATTAGGTTACATGGGCTTTTGACAAGAGCTTGTTATTAGGTGCATCAGTGTTATTTTAGACAGAACTGCCGGACATACACTACAGCTGGCTTATTGAACGGAATCTACACCGATGTGGGAAGCCTGTGTACACCATCCCTCTTTGGTCATTTGTCAACCATGTCAATGATGTTCTTTAGGTCCTATCAAATCAAAAAGATCGGCTGTTGGTAATAAGAGGTTTAAGTATTTATGGAAATCTGACAGTGAGAAGAATATTGGAAGGTGCCATTGTTAACTTTACTCTAAAATACTCTGTCTACTGCCATGTTCCTTCTCTTTCACCAATAGCTTTGGTATTACTGATGTAGAACAAGCATTAAGATAAGCTGTTCTTACTAAATCATTATTTCACTGGCTGCATGCTTTTTGCATATGTTTGGCTTGGAGACACCGAAGCCAACATGACAGCTAGGCAACTACACACTATGGTAGAAGAAGGCACTTCACAAACTCAAACTCGCGTTTATAGGTTTATTGAGCAACCCGACCATTTCCTGCATGGTATTATGTCAACAGAGTACTGTTTCAATTGTTTCAAAGAAGTACAGTTTGATCTTACTGACAGTTTTGAACATTCCTAGCTGGTTGCATATTGGAATAGAAATGTATTTTTCATTAACATTAAATTGCAAGAAGACTCATGCAGTGTATATCTATTTTTCTTGAAATGTTATAACAAATGTGGAATTTCCCTTTAAGACTCTATTTTAGATTTGAAAGTTTTATGTAATAATTTAATCAAAGTTCCTCTAACTCCTCACTCTTACTAGGTTCATATCATCAAATTTCTCACACCAGTAATTAACAGTAGCTGAATTGACTAAAAAGCTTGCAGATGTGCTGTACTTTCATTGCAAAGTGTGGTGTGATCTGAGTATCCAGACAGCAGTGGACTGGATTTTACTATGGAGTCAGAACTCAACAACTCCACTCGGGGATGAGGGATGTGATTGACAATATGCAGCAGCCAATAAACCCAGCCATACTCCCAGCATGGGTTGCCAAGCTGGCTGCACGCACATCCTCCTAGATGGCATTGTTTGAAGGAAGACCAGAGAAACTGTGATTATGTGATCAGATTGATCTGCCTTTGACATGGGAGACCAGGGTTTGAATCCTGGCTTGGGGTCAGTACCTATTCAGTTAGGAGTTCAAGGCAAGACTTCCTAACACTGCAGGGTGGCCTCCTGAGTGCTCCACTAGTGGTTGCAGCTCTTGAGCGCTTTGAGTCCGACAGGAGAAAAGCGCTTTACAAATGTTCGGATTATTATTATGGTAACTTTAAGAAATGTTATTAGATTACCTAGATTTTGTAATAAAAATTGCTTTAAAAATTGCATTTTTTGTTTTCTATGAATGTGAAAATGACAAGATGACTGGGGTAGGAGGTTTATTTCATGGTATGATTTCAATTTACAGAGAAACCTACCAGGGAGAGAAGTCATTTATAGTAATTTATATCAATATTAATGAGATGCCCAAGTAGCGAATTACTCATAAATGGCCATTATTCCATTATCATCATTTGGGGCACTTATCTGATGGGTTGTAGCCAGTCTCCTATTCAGAAAGGGGTCATTGGGCAAGACTCCCTAACGCTTCAGGGTGACCTATTGAACAAGTGGCTGCACCTCTCAAGTACTTTGAGTCCAACAGGGGGAAAGTGCTATACAAATGTTAACATTATTATTGACTTGAATGGCTTATGACGAACTTAAAGATTCATAATAATTAGTTTAAATTAAAGTTGCTGTTATGGATATACCATGGAAAAGACTTGACACATTTTTTAAGTTTATTGTTGTATGTTGTTTAGCAACATGGATGTTTTTCAGGCCTAAATGACAACTCTGCTATCATTCTGCAGTAGCGAATCAGGTCCCTTTAGCGCTGTGATTGGCAGGGGCCTGTGTTAAATGTAGGCTATCGGGCACACAAGCGGTGATTTTGGCCCCTGATTGGCTAAGCATTTAATGGTTGTAGATGATAGTATCTAAATGCCTACAACTATTAATAGTTGGAATTAGGTATTAGTGTTAGGTTAGGGTTAGGCTCCAACATCGGTGGGCTAATGGTTCGGGTTAGAGTAGTATATAGTAAAATATTAGTAACTTCAATTACTGATATTTTACTATTTACAGCTTTCCCCGGCGCCAAGCTCATATAGCCACAAGCGGTTATATATACTCCTGGTGTAGTTTACTTCAATGAAACCCACTAGCTTTCAATGCAAATATCAAAAGTAGGGTGAACATATGAAATATGCGCCTGACAGAACACTCTGGTTTACAATAATGCTTCATTTCTTCATATGAAGTCTTCTAGCATCCATAATCCACCAACTAGAATAATGTCCTAGCTCTCACTAAATTTACCATCTTGCAGTCAACATTCCAGAAACAGCTGAGCACAATGTTTAGCATTTAGATTAGCAGATGATGCCTGGTCTGCAGTATAAGCCATAAGAGGAACAAGACAAAGTAGAAGTGTAGAAAAACACTGTATGTTAACAAAGGTTGGATTATTGACCTGTCTGTGGTTACTGATTAGCTAGTCCAGGATAAGATGACCTGCAAGAGAGCCTACCAAGGAAAACGTACCAGCCACAACTAGTTTACCTTATTAAACTGATATAAGAAACTTTATGTAAAGTCTTCAGCTTGGTTTGGAAACTGATCTTAAATGAGGTTGGAAGTTGTGAATTATTGTATCATATTTGATCAGCCTTGATCCTTTTTTGTTTAGCAAAAATAATTGTGTTCATCTGCAATATGTAGTTCCACCTGGAAAACATCTTGTTTTGCTTTTGCACATCATAAAGTCCTGATCATTTATTACTTTTTAGAGATCTTTTATGCACGAAGGCTTAATAATTCATATTGAGCTGACTAGAGTGATGATAGAATTTTGCTGAAGACAGCTTGATTTAATCCAGATCTGCATATTGAATTTTAAGAGTTACTTTACAATTCCAAAACTCCAGTAGAAGGGGGTGTCTGTTGGTAGACAACATGATCTGTGTTTTGTAGCTATTCAGCTATTTATCCTGTAAATAGTAACATGATGCCCTTTACTGAGAGGAAACAGCACCCACATGAGCACTGGAAACATAAACTGTATGTTTTTTTTAGATTGCTTTATTCATGCTTAGAAGATCTAGATGTTTTCTAGTACCATTTATATGAGAAACGGTGTGGAAGTGTGAATTTGTCATTGTATTACAAACTATGTTACTTTCCTGTTTGATTCAACTAAACTCCGTTTTCAAACCTTGCTGGCTAACCTTTGTTAGCTAACGTTGATGTTGTAATCATTATAGTGTGTGCTTTGGTTTTGGCAATTTCCTAAGATCAGAAGATCATGAAGCAGATGAGCAGAAAGAACCATATTGTGTTGAAGTTTCAGGCTTTCAGTGCTTGCCTTTAAAATGGCTGCTTCTAAGGATCTCTGTCTTCTGCAGCAGGAACCTGAGCTAAAAATATTCAGCTGAGCTGTGTCTGCTCTAAATGAGAAGAAAGAGCTCTCTGGAGGATGATGGATAGCAAGAAAACTGGATGATCTGCTTTTCTGCTTAGCATTCAGGAGGTAGAAGTCATCTGCACTCTGGATAAAACGTGCTATTAGATGGAATACAGTGTGTTGAAGAGACATGGGGTGGGGCTCCATCTGCTGCTGTAATATGATCTACAGAAGATTGAAATCTTTTCCATACAATTTTGTTTTGAGCATTGAAGGAGAATCTTGATAATTTTAGCTTTGTTTAAACCTATAGCTTATCTACTGGATTTAGGGTTTCTTTACCTTTATGCTTGTAAAATCATTGAGGAAGGTTTAGCTTTTCCTTCCAGATTATCATTTTTAAACATTGTATTAGAAGTCCATCATTTTTGGTCTTGTATTACTGTTTCAGGTGCAGTGCTGTGCAGTATGCTGGTGTGTTTCACAAAAAATGGTAATAACTGCAAAAAGCTGATTTCCTCATAGGACAAAAACAAACTGTTGATAAGGTGTGGAAGTGAGCCAAAGAGAAATGTTATTATTTATATGTAGATCTTCATTACTTCTTAGTGAAATGAGAAATGATTCACGACTTTATAGGTTAGCCATCTTCATATGGATCCAAGAATGTTCTGGTTACTGGAAACCCCAGGTTAGCCCATCTGGTAACTATACACTGATATCAATCTACCCTAAAGGGTTACTGGAACAAAAAGCATCAAAGATGAATTAATGGCAGCTGGTGTCTGAAAATTGTTTTAGATTCTCTTTGCTGTTTTACTAACTTTTTAACATCTCATACAGTAATTGCAATATACTTTATGAGATGTTTGGAGCTGATTATAAAGATACTGTAAAAAATATTGTACGTCTTGCAATACATTTTGCAGTGTTCCAGAATATTGTCTAAATGCCAGTTAGAAGTTGTGTCTCAAGGGTGAAAAAAGCTCCTGCACAATGGCAAAGTGATGATTCACCGTGCTGATATGATAGTAAAGTATGAGCTGAGGATTTGGATAAGGCTGGCTGTATATCACATCATAGCTCTGGTTGCTTCTGTTCATCTGGTTTTCTTGGCAGAAGATAACTGGCGTGAGCTGTCAGTACCTTCTCCAGTGGGTACTTTAAGAAGACTGGATTCTTTGGAGAAATCCTTGATGCTTAGAAAAATTGAGAGTAAAAGAAGGACAACAGAGGCTAAGTTGGATAGACAGCATATGTGAAGCTATGAACATGCCCATGCAACAGCTGAAACAAGCAGTGATTGACAGAGACATCTGGTGTGCAGACGTACATATGGTCACGAAGAGTTGGAGTCCACTAAATAAAGAAGGAGGATACAACACCATCTATACTACTATTCCCATAAATGGCCATGAGCATGTCTCATTTAAAAGAAAAAGAGAAAAAAAAAGAAAAACAACAAGGCCAGGGATGCCTGCTTCAGAAATGTGTTTTATCTTTGGAATTGTCCCCTATTATTGAGTGAGGAATTTTGTTCTTAAGAAAACCTCAGATTAGAGTTGCCACTTCTTAAATAAAAAAGGTGTCAATTGAGGTGGACTCTTCTGCAGATGTGTTCTTTAAAGAGGAACTGCAGTGAAAATAACGTAATGAAAAAAAGTGCTTACATTTTACAATAATTATTTTTTTAATTATTTAGTCAGTGTTTGTCCATTGTAAAATCTTCCCTCACCCTGATTTACATTCTAAAATCTATCACATGGCAACATCTTTACTGCTGGCAGATGATGTCTGTGGAAGGAGATGCTGCTTTTTTGGCAGTTGGAAACAGCTGTTATTTCCCACAATGCAGTAGGGCTCCAACAGTGTGATGTCAGTACCTTGGTGTTGACATCACACTGTTGGAGGGGTTTCACCACAATATCAGCCATACAGAGCCCCCTGATAATCCGTTTGAGAAAAGGAAATATTTCTCATGGAAAAGGGGATATCAGCTACTGATTGGGAAGAAGTTCAATCCTTGGTTACAGTTCCTCTTTCAGCCTCCTCCAGAAGCTTTAGTGGGCACATTCAACTTGGAGAAACCTTAAAATTCAATTAACCACCAAACTGAGCAAGGCAAATTCTCAAAGAAGTTATATTGCTTACTGTAAATTATAAGTATTATCTAAGTAGCTAAACTTTCCAAGGCTAAACATCCATTGCATATAGAGAGTAGTAGACTCTAGTGACTACCATTGCTTAGCACCTACTTCCTGTTGTACTGCAGTTGCTCACCACCTAAATCCTGTGTACTGCAATCTTGCCTCCTTGTGTATTTGCAGTGTCAACGCAGTGATTGATAAAAAAAAGTCCCACCCATCCTGAATATGGACTAGGTGGGTAGGTATGTGTGCAGCTAAGGAAGGACCCTCACCCTTGTGCAGTATGAACTTATGGGCACAGCATAAATGGCATCCCAATTGTATCATCCCCTTTCTCAACTCTGTCTATAATCTCCCTATATGTATGAACCTCGTAATTGGCATTCTAAGAGATTAAAATTACTAGTAATTACATGTCCAGTCTTGGTCCATCTCTCCAGCAAGAAGTAACAGGGGGCTAACACAAAACTGGTGAACATGTTAGATCTATGGCTCTTGTCCTCTGTCATTGCCCTTTCCCATCACTGTTTTCTGTAATGCAGTGATGCTGAGAAGTGTGGTCTGGTACATACAGTTCTTCCTACTTTATGGTCTCACTTGACTGTCTCATCCAGAAACTGCATCTACCAGGGACAGGATGACAGCTGAAATGGAGTTTAAGAAGCATTGTGACCCATTGCCATGTATTCTCTCATTTCAATGGATCGCCATGTATTCTGTCCACCACTTTGCCTCTGTACACTGTTAAACCAATAGCTATTAGAATTTGTTTTGCCCAATTTTTGATTTAGTTGGGCTTTGAGGCAGACCTAGTTGGTGGACTAATACTGACATTACTTACTGGAGCAAGACTTCTACACATTCCCTGAAAAAAAGTTTATAGCCAAGACTATCCTTATCATCTGGAGCACATATCCATTTTTCACTATATATAAGCTAATCATTTGTAGGTTCTAGTCCCCTTCCATTCCATCATTTCTCTCCAACATGATCAGAGATGAGAGGGATGCTTGCCATTACATTTTCTACACAGAAACCTGTTCCATTCCACTAAATACCAGCATTAGCTCAAGATATGAATGTATAGATAAGTTGTACGATCGTGAATAAAGCCATGTTAAAGGGTAAAAAACTAAAGACGTGTCAGTTGAGCTAATTGAAATTATGGAGAGGATCCGGAAAGTCAAAGAAATTGTGTAAGAAATGCCTTGTTTTTAACCCCTCTTGAACCAGTATTCTAGAAAATTGCTTTCAAAATTCCAGTAGGTAAATATTAAATCAATTTTATCTATTTAAAAAAAAAGCATTGCATCTTGCAAATTACTTTAATTTGCTTTGTTTGCTTCTAGACTTATCATCCACGCTGTGCAACTGCTTTGTTCCACCTTGATCTCATGTTGTAGATGCTGCAGCACAGTTCTGGATAAGGTGGAGAATGTGTAAAACATGATGTTTACCAGCTTGTGGAAGTGTAGAGAACCAACCCATAATTTGTATTGCTTTTAATTTTTGTATCACATGGTGGTTCTGTATAATGTATTCCTGGGGACATTTTGTTTTCTGTCATGACTGTACAATGAAGCCTTTTGAGAGAAGCCTTTTAAAATGCTAGCTGTAGTCTTTGTGTTGAAGGGTGTGTCTGTTGGCAGGGAATCTAGATGCAGACAGACCGGCTACAGATTAACAAAGGTTATTTAGACTTTGGAATCCAGCGAGCAGTCAGACTGTGTCCTCTCTTTGCTGAACAGAAGCACAAGTCCTGTGAGAGCAGATGGACTTTGTTCTCCTGTATTTTTGCTTCAAGTTAATCTGTTGCAGCTTTGAAAATTTTATTTAGCTCTGATGGTTTCCTCAGTTGTTCCCTTTTAAGCTCCAAATGCTTGAATGTTCTCCAGTCTTTCATTATTAGGACAAGCTGAGAACAGGTTCTACAAATGGTTAAATACATTTTGATTCAACTCAGAAACGCATGACATCTATGCAGAATGAATTTTACCTTAGCAGTCAGATATTGCTACATGAGGAGTGTGTTTTTACTTAGAAAAGACTGGAATGGTCTGAAGCCATGTTGTGTTTAGGCTACAGACCTGCCTGTATTTACTGAGTTAAAATGGCTGCTTCTGAAGCTCTGAAGGTTTAACAGCTCTGTGAGCCCTGCAGCTCCTGTGAGGCAATGTCTCCAGCCTCTGTGCTGGAAATATTCAGCAGAGCTGTACCTCCTTTATCTGAGAAGAAAGCTATAAGCTTGGGGGATGGGTAGAGGAAAAGCTGTATGATCTGCTTTTCTGAGAAGTGCTTAGAATGCAGAAGTCATCTGCACCTTGGAAAATAAATGCTTTGAGACCTTGGAAAATAAATGCTTTGAGACGTAATGGACTCTGCTGAAGAGAAATGGGGTGGGGATTAATTTGCTGAGTAATTTGATCAACATCAGATCAACATCTCAGGCACAATCCACTTTTACCCTGTGAAATAAGAGCTTGACATATCTTCTTGTTAAATTATACTAGGCAAAGACTGACATTGAAGAAAAAAGGCTGTGGCTGAACTGAGATTCTGCTAAACTCCTCAGCCTTTTTCTACAGAAATGTTGACCATGTGAGAACAGTGTACACCAGGCACATTGTCCGTTTTTTGGAATTTCCAAGCGGTTTGAGTGAACCTTTGGCAGTATTCAGTGATATCTACATATTAGAGAGGAAGGCAAATGCTGCTACTGCAGACATAGAAGGAAAAATACATATATCACTCAAGCCACCATTTTACTCATTTTTTCTCTACAAGTCCTTTCCTTATTAAAATTAGCTCCAACTGAAAAGATTGGGATATCCAGCCAAACCAAAAATTGTCTTTTCAGTATTATTCTCTACACAGGCCTAATGTTACTGCAAGCAAAGTATGGATGGATTTCACAGATTTACTTTCATGCTGCTAGTAGCGTGTGATCAGAATGAGCTATGTTTGCTCTTGAAATCAAGACTGCCTACATATGGCTTCATGACGAGGATTCTGTATCATATTTATAAAATTCGCATTTCTGACATTTCTCCTTTTTTATGAATATCAGTGGGTTTCTGGTGGACATCCATTTCAGTTCCTTGCATTTTTCCACCAGATAGCCATCCTCCAATGAAAGCTCCTTTTTCTCCAATGTGAACAATAGATAGCATTGGTACTTCAGTGTGGGGTAACATTTTCAGTCATGAGAAAAAGAAGGTGCTGACCGGGATCTTGGATTTCTACTTATTGTAGCTACCCAAGTGTTACTTAAGGGCAGTTCTGGTTATTTTTTATTTTCCCTTGCACACAGGTGCTGATCTCATTGAGTATTAGAGCATTAGAAAAGAAAGTACGCCCTCTTTCAACTGAAAGGTTTATATATTAAAGCATAATAAAGAAAAATCATCTGGCTCTTAGCTGGTTGAATTTTTTTTTTAAATCTAACTGAAGGGCAAAACAACCCGTGACAGAACAAACCATGCAATTATTTTAAAAAAATAAAGCCGATTTGGAAAGGCAATGTGTTATATCTCATGATTCCACAGCTTGAAGAACCACGCTTTACAGCAACAACATTACATTACATTTTCTGTATGACTGTATCACATGTTGTGGAGTAACTTTGGTCCACTCCCATTTACAGTATTACTTCAGGTTATTAAGGTTTGCAGACTTTCATTTAAGGTCCCGCCACAGCATTTTGATTGGATTGAGCTCTGGCCTTTGATGGTGCCCATTGCATTATCTTGATTTATTTTCTTTTTCAGCCATTCTATTGAACATTTGATGGAATGCTTAAGTTCATAACCTAGTTTTAACCAAGATTTAAAAATGGCCTCACATTTCACTGTAGGCTACTTTGGTATACAGAGGAGTCCATGACCATGAGCTCAATGACCATGAGGTGCCTAGGTCCTGTGGTTGCAAAACAAGCCCAGATTATACCCCTCCAACATTGTGCTTGACAGTTAGTTTGAAGTATTTGTGTTGATGTCATGTGTTTGATTATTGCCAAATATGGTACTGTCCATTATGGCAAAACAGCTCTTCTTTGGTCATGTCTGTTCAAAGGATATCGTTCCATGTGGTTAATGAAACTCTGGAAACCTGAGTTGTGCTCTTTTTTTGGAGAGAAAATGTTTCTCCTAAAAACCCAACCAAACAAGTCATTTTTGAACTTGTCTTTTTGTAATTGAACTTTAACATTTAGAATGATATATAATGTCTGTAGAGTCAGTTTCTCTGAGCATTGCACGGTCTGACCTTGGCGTGAACATGGTGGAACATCTAGGGAAGATTGGTAAATATTCATGGGAAGACAAGAAGTTGACTTAAATGTTTTCCACTTGTGAATACTCATTTTCGCTGTAGAATAATGGTCTTAAATTGTTTGTAAATGGCCCATAACCCTTCCCAGATTGACTGGCAGCAACAATTGCTTCTCTAAGATCAATGACTTTGACTTTCCTCCTTGGCATTGCATTAACACACACCTTAATGCTCCAGACAAGTGAACTGCTTAAACTTCAGCTTTTATAGAGGTGGTAAGGCCTGACAATGGTCAGTGCACTTGATTTGCAGCATCTGGCTGTTAATTATTTTTTTAATTCCTATGGAAGTGGTAAGAGTGCACTTGATTTTTTTCACAGTACTGTTTTTTGCCATACCCTTTTTAAATAAATGATGCGGTGATGAGTGATATGCCATGTGTTGTTAATCATGTGAGGTTGTATTTACCTAATTTCAAAGGAAATGTTAATTGAAAAGAAATGTGGCTAGTTACTTACCTGGGGCTTCCACCCCACTTAATTAACTCTGGCCCCTTACTGGTATTCGGCGAAGCTCCATTCCTCCTCCTATTCCACCTACGAATGCTGCATGCGTGGCTACGTGCCGTGTGCCTCTTCCATTGCGCACCTGCTGCTGGGAGCATTCTCAGACGATTTCAGGGGCTGGAAGAAGCCCTAGTTATGTAACTGGCAATATTTTTGGTCACTTAACATTCCCTTTAAGCACGAGCAAATTGGGGCATCTGCCCTGCCCTGGACGCCCGCTGTCCCCCCGGCCGCCGCTGCCGTCTCTGCTGCCAGCGTCAGACCTCGATCAGCCTGCAACCAATAGTGTGGGCGCTAGGACCTAGGACACCGCACTGATATGCGGAAGTGACATCACTTCCGCATATACAGCGTGGTGTGACCGTGCGCCCGCTCTAACTGGTTAGGTCCCTGTCACTACCTAACCTGGGGGCCCCTGTCACTACCTAAACTGGGGGTCCCTGTTACTACCTAACCTGGGGGGCTCCTGTCACTACCTAACCTGGGGGGCTTTTGTCACTACCTAACCTGGGGGTCCCTGTCACTACCTAACCTGGGGGGCTCTTGTCACTACCTAAACTGGGGGTCCCAGTCGCTACCTAACCTGGGGGCTCCTGTCACTACCTAAACTGGGGGCTCCTGCCACTACCTGAACTGGGGGTCCCTGTCACTACCTAACCTGGGGGGGCTCCTGTCACTACCTAAACTGGGGGTCCCTGTCACTACCTAAACTGGGGATCCCTGTCACTACCTAACCTAGGGGGCACCTGTCACTACCTAATCTAGGGGTTCCTGTCACTACCTAAACTGGGGGGTGCCTGTCACTACCTAAACTGGGGGGCTCCTGTCTCTACCTAAACTGGGGGCTCCTGGTGTCAATAAATGAGCTGGGGGGCTCCTGTCACTACCTGAACTGGGGGGTTCCTGTCACTACCTGAACTGGGGGGCTCCTGTCACTGCCTAAACTGGGGGACTCTTGTCACTACCTAAACTGGGGGACTCCTGGCGCTACCTAAACTAGGGGTCACCTGTCACTACCTAAACTATACAGGCCAGCCAGCCCAGCATCACCAACAGCCAACCAGCCCAGAATCACTGTCAAAAAGGCCACAGCATCATCACCAGTCAGGCCAGCAAATACTTCAACCAGCCAAGCACAGCCCAGCATCACCGCCAGCCAACCCAGCCACAGCATCACCGCCAGCCCACCCAGCCACAGCATCACCGCCAGCCACAGCATCACCGCCAGCCCAGCCACAGCATCACCGCCAGCCTGGCCACAGCATCACCGCTTGCCAGACCATAGCATCACCGCTAGCCAGGCCATAACATCACCGCCAGCCAGGCCACAGCATCACCGCCAGCCCAGCGACAGCCTTTCAGCCCACACATCATTCCCAATCCAGCCAAAAACAGTATTGCCAGGCCAGCCAGGCACAGCAGCCAGTAGAGGAGAATTCAGAAGCCAGGTGAGAGGTGTCTACCATATTAAGGGGGCATTCAGTCTATTTATGTGAAATGCTGTCTATTTATGTGCCTCATGACTGCTGAATTTGTCTTGATGGGGGCCTCATGATTGCTGAATTTGTCATGTTGGGGGCCTCGTGATTGCTGAATTTGTCTTGTTGGCGACCTCATGATTCCTGAATTTGTCATGTTGGGGGCCTCATGATTGCTGAATTTGTCTTGATGGGGCCTCATGATTCCTGAATTTGTCTTGATGGGGACCTCATGATTGCTGAATTTGTCTTGTTGGGGGTCACATGATTGTTAACGAGACTATAGGAAAAGCTGAATCATCATCATATGAGACAATAGCATTAAACCTACTTTTTTAGCTTTTTAAAACAGAAAATAAAACTGTGAGGTTCTAAAAAAATGAAAACATTTTTCAGGAATAGGATTGATAAAATTGTTTATCTTCACAGTTTATTTTCAACTTGGATTTTCCATAATGTTCATGTATGAGTTAAAACGTTTGTATTTAGTTTAAATTGCTGTTGCCACTTTGTGATAGATAAGTGACTTTTGGGTTGCAGTTTGGGCACTCGGCCTCCAAAAGGTTTGCCACCACTGTCCTAATCTAATGTCCCACCATTGCTACGTTCATGTAAATGTGTCTCCACCCCTGACCACACCCACATTCTGGTCCATGGCCACACGTAACCCTCATATTTTTCGGTGCGCTGCACAACTTAACCCAGCACCGCTTCTTCCCCACCGTTTTGCCCCCCACTGGAAAATTTTCTGCGGACGCCCTTGCCTTTAAGTCATGCTAATAACCAGTTAATTTTTATTATGCCCTTATATGCACATTCTTAGTTGAAAGAGGGTGTACTTTCTTCTTTTCATGACTGTAGATCATAATCAGTGTTCTCCCCAGACTCTTTTAGCTGAGTACTCCACCTAATTAATTTTGGTGAGCACCCGGCTGTCATCAGCTCACCTCCTCATCCTCCTCCTATGCTGTAAGCAGTGTTGTGCCGACCCTGCATTTTCCACGTCGCGCCCCACCCGGCTACTTTTTCATGCCACCCGGCTGGAAAAAGAATTCTAGGGAGAACACTGGATGTCAAACTCTGGCATAAATCTGGCTCACAGACCCAACATATTTGGCCCACAAGTGGTTTCCCCACTTTACATTATGTTTGGTTTACTCTACACCACCAAAGAAGCTTTGTTGGAGGTGAAGCCCTATATCACCAGGGAAGCCATATGGGGAAGGAGGGGGAAAGAACTAGACACCAGGGAACTGTATAGGGGAAGGGGGGGGGTGTCACTAGACTTCAGGAAACTGTTTAGGGTGCAAGGGGGGACTGAATAGGGGAGGAAGTCGGGCCACTAGACAACAAGGAACTCTATAGAGGAGGAAGAGAGGACCACCAAACACCAGGGGATTGTATAGCGGAGCAAGGGAAGACCACTAGACACTTGGAAACTGTATAGGGGAGGGAGGAGGAATTTCAACACCAGGTTGCTATATAGGAGAGGAAGGGGGCCATTAGACACCAGGGAACTTTATAAGGGAGGGATGTGGGCACTAGACATTGAATTTGGCCTGCAACTTGCTCTCAGTGTTCATTTTAGGCCCCCTATGTATTTGAGTATGATACCCCTTCTGTAGACACTTAGCCAGCTATACTTTGCAGTCTCATTTTTCCTTCTCAAGGTGGCCCAGCCTTAACTACTTTCACCCCAAGCACTACCCCAATCCACCTTTACCAAGTACATGCCTTGAAGCTTGAGGCTCCCTGCACACTGCAAATCCATTTTGCGATTCCGATTTGCAATTCTGATTTTCCCTGAATGCAATCAACAGAAAAAGGAGGAAAAAACGCAGCATGCAGTAACGATTAAAAAACGGATGTAAAAAACGATTAAAAATCAGAATCGCATGCAGTGCGCAGGGAGCCTGAATGTGTCCCACATTTTTTATACTTTCTCAAGGGCATTCAGATTTTTGCTGTAAAAGAAAAAAAAATGAATAATTTATGTCACTTAATGGAAAATAAGTAGAATGGTTTCTAAGAACTAGAGAAAAGAAAAATGTCTGTAGCAACCAGATCCCAGCTGTAACTGTGTAGCTGTTCCAGCTGGCAATAAATGATAGCAAGTGTGGTTGTTAAAGAGTTCCTAAGCCAAAGTACACAATGGGTACACAACATCAGATACTTACCTAAAGAGAGGGAAGCCTAAGTATCCTATTGAGGCTTCCCTCCATGCTGTGTTGTTCCCTTCGCTAAGCTCGGCCCCTAGAAGCGACAATACATTTAAGCTAATCCTAACGGGGCCACGCAATAGCTAACCCAGCCTGCCCGCGCATGTGCAGTAAGCTTGGGCTCTGTGGTACTGCACATGCGCAGGTGGGCTCACGCGGCCACTGCGCAACCCCGAATCAGGAAGAGCTGCAGGGAATGCGGAAGAATAGGACGCATTGCAGGAGGACGACTGGCAGTCGGCTGAAAACGAAACTAAGCTGCGGCAGGGGACTGGAGGACACTGGAGGAACTGCACGGGCACAGGACGGCTGCAGGAGGCTTGGGAAAGCCCCAGGTAAGTGAAACTTTTTTTTTCTCCACGGTTAAGGTTCCCTTTAAGTGCAACACAGATGCATTTTATTTCCTACAGTTCAATTAAGTTCTATTTTCTGTAAAGCATTGATTTATATGTCCCTCTTCTTTGGACTGGTAAATATCTTTGTAACTAGGCTGATTTTCTGTGAGTGAGCATTTCACTGTCATTCTAATAATAATCCAAAGTACTCAGATGCTAAAATACATCAAAGGAATGTGATATTATCCCTCCTATTTACATATTTTATTGTTTATGATTTATGCTGCAGTTACTTCCTTTGCACAATAAATATGTGTGTGTCTGGATGCTGTAAATGTAACCAATACAGAATACATGTTTCTGATGGCACAACTTTACCACCGTTGTGATTGTTAGGGTAACTATATGCACTTGTAGTTTCTTCTATACTTCCATGAATGTGTGTCTGTTATTGCAATGTTATGCACAAGTATTGAAAGGCTATAGCAGTAGTCAATCCACTGCTTTCTACTGTTCATGAGTTTTGGTGTCAACAGCATATCCTACAAACTGTGGTAGGGTTACTCCACAAAACCATGGATCATTTGTACAGGGAGTGCAGAATTATTAGGCAAATGAGTATTTTGACCACATCATCCTCTTTATGCATGTTGTCTTACTCCAAGCTGTATAGGCTCGGAAGCCTACTACCAATTAAGCATATTAGGTGATGTGCATCTCTGTAATGAGAAGGGGTGTGGTCTAATTACATCAACACCCTATATCAGGTGTGCATAATTATTAGGCAATTTCCTTTCCTTTGGCAAAATGGGTCAAAGGAAGGACTTGACAGGCTCAGAAAAGTCAAAAATAGTGAGATATCTTGCAAAGGGATGCAGCACTCTTAAAATTGCAAAGCTTCTGAAGCGTGATCATCGAACAATCAAGCGTTTCATTCAAAATAGTCAACAGGGTCGCAAGAAGCGTGTGGAAAAACCAAGGCGCAAAATAACTGCCCATGAACTGAGAAAAGTCAAGCGTGCAGCTGCCAAGATGCCACTTGCCACCAGTTTGGCCATATTTCAGAGCTGCAACATCACTGGAGTGTCCAAAAGCACAAGGTGTGCAATACTCAGAGACATGGCCAAGGTAAGAAAGGCTGAAAGACGACCACCACTGAACAAGACACACAAGCTGAAACGTCAAGACTGGGCCAAGAAATATCTCAAGACTGATTTTTCTAAGGTTTTATGGACTGATGAAATGAGAATGAGTCTTGATGGGCCAGATGGATGGGCCCGTGGCTGGATTGGTAAAGGGCAGAGAGCTCCAGTCCGACTCAGACGCCAGCAAGGTGGAGGTGGAGTACTGGTTTGGGCTGGTATCATCAAAGATGAGCTTGTGGGGCCTTTTCGGGTTGAGGATGGAGTCAAGCTCAACTCCCAGTCCTACTGCCAGTTTCTGGAAGACACCTTCTTCAAGCAGTGGTACAGGAAGAAGTCTGCATTCTTCAAGAAAAACATGATTTTCATGCAGGACAATGCTCCATCACACATGTCCAAGTACTCCACAGCGTGGCTGGCAAGAAAGGGTATAAAAGAAGAAAAACGAATGACATGGCCTCCTTGTTCACCTGATCTGAACCCCATTGAGAACCTGTGGTCCATCATAAAATGTAAGATTTACAAGGAGGGAACAGTACACCTCTCTGAACAGTGTCTGGGAGGCTGTGGTTGCTGCTGCACGCAATGTTGATGGTGAACAGATCAAAACACTGACAGAATCCATGGATGGTAGGCTTTTGAGTGTCCTTGCAAAGAAAGGTGGCTATGTTGGTCACTGATTTGTTTTTGTTTTGTTTTTGAATGTCAGAAATGTATATTTGTGAATGTTGAGATGTTATATTGGTTTCACTGGTAAAAATAAATAATTGAAATGGGTATATATTTGTTTTTTGTTAAGTTGCCTAATAATTATGCACAGTAATAGTCACCTGCACACACAGATATCCCCCTAAATAGCTAAAACTAAAAACAAACTAAAAACTACTTTCAAAAATATTCAGCTTTGATATTAATGAGTTTTTTGGGTTCCGTGAGAACATGGTTGTTGTTTAATAATAAAATTATTCCTCAAAAATACCACTTGCCTAATAATTCTGCACTCCCTGTAGAAGAACAGACAGAAGAAGCCATATTAAGAGCCTCCATGGGAATTTGGAAAATCTTGTAGCCTTTTGGACAATTTTGATAACTTGTAGGTTCCTATAGAGCAGGAAATGACAATCTTTGATATATTTGGTTCTTGGATTGAGCCATTCTGTCTGGTTACCTCTGCTGGCTCATTATAGTTGATGTAGTCATATTGCCATTTGACTTTTGTTTATCCATATGAGACAGCTGAGATATTTACCTCTTAGAGCAGGGGTCTCAAACTCAATTTACCCGGGGGCCGCAGGAGGCAAAGTCAGGATGAGGCTGGGCATAAGGGATTTCACAAAAAAGTTGTAACGATCGGTGTAACACAGAGAGGGTCTGATTATTGGTGATCTGCAATATCACCAAAAATACAGATATATACCTGATCATTGATGATCTGCAGTATCACCAACAATCAGGTATATTACTAACCTCTGGACACCTGAGAGATGTGAGTGTTTGGTGCAACAGTAATACCTTGAGAACAATATCAGGAGGACAGGTACAAAGGCAAAGGAATACTGCTAGAGAATGAGTACCTTTCAGCAGCCTGAGAATCTCCCGCAGGGAGGAGTCAGACTGAGAGGGGAAAGGACCAGAGCGTGAGTGACACCAATAGGAGGATGTCACTGACTGATCTGTGAACTATCTCTTAACTGAGGAGATAGCTCTCAAGGTCGGATACGCCAGGTCGGCAACACACGGACATACAAAGACAAAGACAGGAGGCTGATTCGGTAGTCTTAAGGCAAGCAGGGTTTGGCAACAGAGTATCAGATATAGCGAAGTACCGAATCAGTGAACAGAAGAGTGGTCAGAAAAGCAGAAAGTCATAACAGATAATAAACAATGCCTAGTCTTGGGTGTGAGCTCCGTGATCATCAACACCCTGGAACTAGTCTGAGGTATAACAGAATGATAACACAAGTCCCTAATCTTGGGTGTGAGGTCCTTGATCATCAACACCCTGGAACTAGTCTGAAGTATAACAGAATGATAACACAAGTCCCTAATCTTGGGTGTGAGGTCCTTGATCATCAACACCCTGGAACTAGTCTGAAGTATAACAGAATGGTAACACAAGTCCCTAATCTTGGGTGTGAGTTCCTTGATCATCAACACCCTGGAACTAGTCTGAAGTATAACAGAATGGTAACACAGATTCTGACAATAAGGTCTGAGTGCTTCCACGTAGTGATCGCAACGGCAGAGAACCAGCGAATGACCAGCACCCAGTATATATAGCCCAGCGCTCTCCAGCGCCTCCCCTAAGTGCTGGACCAATGGGAACTGGTACAATCGCCAGCTGACCGGCTTGGTCAGCTGACTCCCTTCTGACTGTCATAAAAGTTCTGCCTCTCAGCGCGCGCGCGCTTCCTTCTGAACCTGTGTGGACTATCAGTCCCAGCCACACCAGACATGTCTTGCGTACCACCCGCCGCGCTGGACGCGGAGCCAGCTGCACCGCTATCAAGGCATGCGGCGGTTTCTCCGCGTTCAGCCATACTGGCAGATGTAGGCCTACGCGTGCAAACCGCCGCGTTGGATGCGGAATCAGCCACCTTGTTCTGAGCACACGCGTCGGCTTTTCCGCGTTTTCTCACAAAAGTCCTCAAATGTCATTATTAACAGTTTTAATTATTTCTTCTGAACATGAAGTGTCCTACCTTATAGTTCGCTTCAGTGCTCCCATTACAAGTAATCCGCCGTGTCCCCGCCGCAAAACGAGGCCTGCAGAGCCCCCAAATCACCCGGGGGGCAATCCGCCGGCATTTCCTGGAAGGGGCAGAGCTTTCAGCTTCAGCTCTGATTGATGACCCTTTCTTAAAGCTTGGGTATTTCTAATACAGATGAAGTTTCATATATACTAGCGTTCTTTCTTTCTGCGCAGGGCTTACAGGAAACTTACTCTTGGTCTCTCTTCATTCATTTCTTTTTGGTTCCCGATGTTAGGGGTTAACCGAGCACCTCTTTGTCAAGGTATAAGCAGCAAAACACTGATGTGCCGTGAAAACTCCACAGTAGCCAACAGATAATGTGCACACGTGAAGGGAAGCAGCACATTGCCTGCTTGCGAGTATTGAACTTGCACAGGTGAAGGGAAGCAGCACATTGCCTGCTTGCGAGTATTGAACTTGCACAGGTGAAGGGAAGCAGCACATAGCCTGCTGGCAAGTGTTGAACTTGCACAGGTGAAGGGAAGCAGCACATTGCCTGCTTGCGAGTATTAAACTTGCACAGGTGAAGGGAAGCAGCACATAGCCTGCTGGCAAGTGTTGAACTTGCACAGGTGAAGGGAAGCAGCACATAGCCTGCTGGCAAGTGTTGAACTTGCACAGGTGAAGAGAAGCAGCGCATAGCCTGCTGGCGAGTGTTGAACTTGCACAGGTGAAGGGAAGCAGCACATAGCCTGCAGGCGAGTGTTGAACTTGCACAGGTGAAGGGAAGCAGCACAAAGCCTGTTGGTGAGTGTTGAACTTTGACAACACATCAGTGTTTTGATGCTTATAACTTGACAAAAGCGCACTTGGTCATCACAAAATGTTGGTATTTATGCAGCATTTGAACTAAACTTTAAAATCTTCTTTGTAGTGCAAACACCATTCTTGCTTAGTATCTGCAATGAAGCTGGTGTGGTCAAACACTGATATGATGTCTAATGACTGAGCACCCCTACCCCCCTAGACCGCCTCCACACAACGAGAATGAGGTCTAGGGCCAACATGATCACACACGACCCATCACACCCTGGCAGTCGCTTCTTCAACCTCCTCCCCTCAGGCTGCCGCTATAGGGCCATCCCTTCCAAAACCACCAATAACACAGTTAAGAGAACCCGAGGTGTGTTTAAAGAATGTTATCTGCATACAGAGGCTGGATCTGCCTATACAGCCCAGCCTCTGTTTTTATCCCAAACCCCACTAAGGTCCCCCTGCACTCTGCAATCCCTCACCAGTCGTGCTGTGAGGCTGTGTTTACATCTGTAGTGTCAGTCTCAGCTGCTCCCCCGCCTCCTGCATAGCTCCGGTCCCTGCCCCCGTCCCTTCTCTCCAATCAGCAGGGAGGGAAGGATGCAGGCGGGGACTGGAGTTGTGCAGGAAGCGGGGAGAGCAGCAGACTGACACTATAGAGATAAACACAGCCAGCTCTGACAAGCTGTTTGTCAGCAGCGTGGCTGTGATTTATGAGGGATTGCAGAGTGCAGGGGGACCTTAGGGGGGTTTGGGATAGCAACAGAGGCTGGGCTGTATAGGCAGATCCAGCCTCTGTATGCAGATAATATTCTTCAAACCCACCTCGGGTTCTCTTTAAAAACAAGGAACACCAAGAGCCCCAGTAGTGTAATATGTACTGGTAAATGGTTACTAGATAGAGTAAATATTAATAATCACAAACCAGGGTTACCATTAGGCAACCACTGTAAAAGCAGGTGGGGAGATTTTCCTGACCCCACTCAGGAATAAGAAGTCGCTCTCTGTAGATGAGAAAAAGGGGTTCAACCCTCCACCCAGGGTGGACTCAATATTATGCAGGAGGCACCAAAAGGATAAAAGGAAGCTAAATGAGCTTAAAAACCAAATTCTTGGTAATTAGAGGAGGTAGTGGTGGACTTACCTCCTCCAAGTAGACACACAAAGGGCTTGATTCACAAAAGAGTGCTAACTGTTAGCACGGCCGTTTTCGCCGTTGGAGTTGTGTGTGAGCAACGGAGTGATGTGGTCCACTACACTAGGCTTTTTAAGTTTTTTTCATTTTTGTATGATGTAACCAATAAAATTATGATATTTTAATAGATAAACAGTGTTTTTTGGTGATGTTTTTGGGATATACGCCTTCTTTTTCGTACCTCTAAAAATGTATTATAATATATATACATATATATATATATGTGTGTGTGTATATATGTATATATATATATATATATATATATATATATATAATTTTTATTGAATTTTCAAAGTTGGTATAAATAATCAAAACAGATAGATAATCTGATCATAATGAAAGAGAAGATTAACAGCGATACTTATGTATATAAACCATATCAGACAGTAGCAATAATTATGGACAGATAGTCAATAACCTGTAGAGAAGAGAACAAAGATAAGAGTAAGATAAAAGGAATAGGATAACCCCATCAGGAAAAGTCCAAGTATGAACCTAGAAAGACAATGGGAAAGAAAACCACAAAACATTGAAAACCATTAATTTTAGAAATAATCATAGAAATACAAGTAGAAAGGTTTGAATATCCACATCCCTCCAACATTGTTACGTAAGGGGGCCGTAGTTTTGAATAGTTTTCTCATACTCTACTTTAAAGAGGAGCTGTTAGGTATAAGGTCTCAGAGAAAAAAAACACATATATCAGCAGCTAAATATTGGCTGTACTTACATTACATATGCATTTCACTGTCCACGTTTGGATTTCACAGAATTTTTATATAGTATTTACAGAGAATGATGCTCCTGACAGCTCATGGCAGGTTCCATGTTTGTCTGTCTCCTATGAAGCCAATTGTGATGTAATATCCGCCCTGCTTCCTGATGATTCAAAGATCCTAGTAGACAACACTACTGTGCAGTGAATTAATTAGCCATGTGGGTAGGAACAATTGCGGACTCATGCAGTATACTCTATTAGGGCCCTTTTCCACTAGCAGTCGCTAGCGTTCACGCTGAACGCTAGCGATTGCTGAATCGCAATTACCCGGCGATCCCCCGACATTTGCGGCCGCAATTTTGCTATGCTATGCACTGCATAGCAAAATCGCGGCAAATATCGCTCCGCCGCGCGTTCGCGTTCCCGTCAAAAACAAATCGCGGTAGTGGAAATGACCTACCCAGATTCCTATGTTAAAAAGCAAACTGTAGCGATTGTAAAATCGCTAGCGGTTTGCGTCTTTCCGATTCAGCCAGCGCAAACGCGCTGGTGGAAAAGGGCCCTAATGGAACATGTGCCCTGTGATTTTTTTCAGTGCTGTGCTGTTACAAGCTTCGGTAACATGAGCCTGTATTTTCCCACTGTGAAAGCAGCCTGAGGGCGTGATAGGGAAATGAAGGGGGAGTACCCAAGGTAGTGCAGAGTGGGGAGAAGAAGCAGCCCCAGAATGCTTTTCAGTAACTGTTATGCGTCCTGCGGCCTCCTTAGGAGCTTGGGAATAACCAGCCTGGCTGTTCAGCAAGGATCAAAGTAAGAGAGATTTTTAACTTCAGTATTGCCTTTTTGGCTTCCTTCTAAACTGTTTAACACAGGAGAATAGAGGTTTAAATTAGCTTTTGCAGCCTGACAGTTACTCTTAAACGTGAAACTGACTGCTCTGATTAATAATTTGATGCCCATGAAAGCTTAGAATTAGCCAATTGTCCAGCAGCATTGACAGCTTCAGATGCTAGCCCAATGTCCTGTCTGTCAGGTTTTTTATACACAAATGTATTTTATTACATGTACAGTAATTATTAAGTCACAGAAATAGCTATTGCAGGCCTTCTAGGTTCTTCCTCTTGATGCCTTTATGTTGCTGGTAAAAGAGGGAGGGGGTGTCTTCGGTCAATTATGCAGGTGCCCATAACCTCTTCACAATGCATTATGAGAGATGAGATGCCCTACATTTTCATGATATAGCCCTGTGCCGGTAATGTGGGCCATAGACAATGCAGTTTTTATAATCTTCAACTCAGTTGATCAGACCGATATAAATTTAAACCAAGATCAAGTGTTAAAGTGTTAAGCCCCATCTACACCATTCCATTTTTTGTCTGATTCGATTCATTGATTTGATTCGATTCAATCCAACATGTCCGATCAGGATTTGATTCAATTTGCCATTGCATAACAATGGCAAATTGAATCAAATCCCAAATCGGACATGTCGGATTGAATCGAATCCATGAATCAAATCGGACAAAAAATTGTATCGTGTAGATGGGGCTTAAAATCTATTACAATTACACCTTATCTAAAGGTAGTTTACGTGTAACTGATATGGAGGTTGCCCTGAGAGTATTGCACAGGTCACACCTTGTCCCTCAGAGACTGCATGCGTTCAACCCAGACAGATCAGCTCTATGCTTTAGAGGTTGTATCAGCACAGGTTCAACCTACCATATATGGTGGTCCTGTCCCATTGTGGCTAAACTATGGAGGAGAGTAATAAGCCAAATTAACTCAACGCTCTCACTCCACCTGCGAACTGACCCAGCTATATGCCTTTTGGGCTTACAACCTGAAAAGATGCCCCATTCCCAACACAAACTCATACAGTTCATTATGAATGCTACCAAAACTTATATTGCTTCGCAGTGGCTCAAGCAGACCCTATCTTTTCAATGTGTACTTGCCCGTATCCATACTACTATGATTAACGAAAAGATTAAAGCCAATCTCTGGGACAGGAATCACCATTTTGAAAAAATCTGGCACCCATGGATTCAGCTAAACTCACCCCTAGGGGTCCAGAAAGCCTTACAGGCATTATAACCCTTTCTCCTATTGAGCAGAACCTGGTAGACAAAAAAAATCCCCTGAGTCCCAACATGAGCAGTCAAATTTTTCTCCTGTTAAAACTTTTGGTGTTCTTATGTCTTGATCTGCATACCACATAGTCAATAAAACCAGACCTTTTAAGCGCATAGGCTGGGATCCCGACAGGATAACTCTTTCGTCAAAGGACTCCACCAGCCTTTTACTACCATGTCTTTTAGCTGCAACTCCGCTTTGTCCTGTCGTAATAGACACTATGTACCATTCGAAATGTCCCAGCCTGTCTCCTTTAATGACTATCTCTGCCTTTTGCGTGTCTGGAAACTGTTAATCTTGATTTTGCCAATTATGACCATATGTGATGTATGACTACGTTATCTTTTATTACTTGATGGTTCTTTATGTCTTCCTATGACTTTTGTTGCTATTCAATAAAAAAGTTTTTGAAACTAAAATCTATTACAATTCCTAATTTCCCTCTTATTATTGATTCTCTGAACACAAATAATCTTTTAAAAGACACTAATATTTTCCATTGGTTTGTTCATATTATTAAACCGATCATTCTATCAGGCAGATTGCAATATGTATGGTGACTTTAGGTGCAGAAGCAGCAGGATAATAAGCCTATTTGATCATGTAACTTCTATTTGTTTAGATTACAATAGTTATTCATGGTGTTGGTGGTGGGTGGACGTCTTAACATTGGAGTTGTTGTGTTTGGAAGTCCACCTAAAATTAGTTTTTGGAACATAACTTTAAAGCGGTATCGTCACCATAAAAATCAAATTTCAACAGCAACTGGTCTGAGTGTATTAAGTGATAAAAATGCTAAGCCTGCATTCAAAATTTTCAAAACTTTTTCTGCTGTTATGATTTGGAGTTATCACATACTTAAGGAGCACTGGCCCTTTAGTAGTCGTCCCAAAGAATTGCATGCTGGGGGTTCTTTTTATCTATAATGTATTCCTCCTCTTCCCTTTATTTCCCTGCCAGCTTCTTATCTGAAACCTAATCCCCTACTCACTTGTGTTTACAAGCAAGGCTGAGGCGACTCAGCGATTGGAGGAGACAAGAAAAAAAGTAAAGGGCAGAAATGACATCACGAGTTAGCCTTAACTGTGGGCAAAAGACATGGCCCCCACCAGAAACAGAATTCTCGTAATTTACTATATAACATTCACTGAAATCAAAACGTGGACAGTACAATACATGTGTTATGTAAGTAGATCAAGTATTTATCTGCTTATATATGTGTTTTTTTCCCTGGCATAGTATGGCTGATCCTACTGCTTTAACCTCCTTGCCGGTTATCCCGAACATAGTTCGGGGTAACCTGCGCAGGAGGATTTCTCAGGCCCCGCTGGGCCGATTTGCATAATTTTTTTTTTTTGTTACAAGCAGCTAGCACTTTGCTAGCTGCTTGTAACTTGCGATCGCCGCCGCTCGCCGCCGCTACCCGCCGCGCCGAGCCGCCCCCCCCCGCCCCAGACCCCGCCTGGCGACATCAGCGACGGGCGACAGTTCGGGTTGCGCGTCCGTTCCGAGCGACAGTTCGGGGTGCGCGCGGCCCATACTCACAGGCGACCTATCGCCGCTACCCGCCGCGCCGAGCCGCCCCCCCCCCCCCCCCCGCCCCAGACCCCTGCGCAGCCTGGCCAATCAGTGCCAGGCAGCGCTAAGGGGCGGATCGGGGTTCCCTCTGACGTCATGACGTCGGTGACGTCATCCCGCCCGGTCGGGATTTCTTGCATACTCTGATCGCCGAAGGCGATCGGAGTAGGTAGGGGGATGCCGCTGCTCAGCGGCTATCATGTAGCGAGCCCTTGGCTCGCTACATGATTTAAAAAAAAAAAGTGCGGCGCTGCCTCCTTGCCGGATTTTTTAGACCGGCAAGGAGGTTAAGAGCTACTTTTCAAGGGCCTGTAGTTTGCAGTGTGAGAAAAGTTTCAGGATGGAGTCCAAATTCACTTGTAGAGTGCTTCCATTAAGAGCTGCTTCACCATAAGACAGTAGTAGGGGGAAAAAATCACGACACAGCAAAGCGAGAAGTTAAAAAATAAAAGATAGAACAAAAAAGGATAAATACTTACTATGTAATTTGTTCATGTTGTTTAATCCCCCATGAGCTCGCGGGTCAGCATCTTTTTTTGTTTTTTTGTTTTAACCAAGAAAACACGTCAGCATCTTTAGTGCTTCGAGGCATGAAAAAAATGAACAGCACAAACTGCCCTTGTCAATAAACCTGCCCACTAGCAATGTGATAGGCTAAAAGTTTTTTTTATTTTTTAATGCTTGCTTGGCAACAGTACATTATCACCCACAATGCAACAAGGTTAACAGCCAGGACACTGTCATAGCCGTGCCTAAAACAGCCAGGCTAAAACATCACAATGTGGGAGGGGCTTTACCTCAATATCAGCTACACAGATGTCCCTGGTGAACTATTACATAAAAGGTAAAGAATTCTTGTTGGAAAGGGGGTATTGGCTACTAAGTGGTATGAAGATCAATCCTGGGTTAAAGTTGTTCTTTAATACTAGACACAGCTTTAGCTTCACTTGCTCTGCTCTGCTTAGCCCTGATGATACATATGATTTAGGCTAGGTTCCCACTTGAAACGATCTCTGAACAGCCAGCAGGAGCGGACAGTGTAGTGTCTGCTCTGATGGTAGTAGTAGTAGTCCGGTTGGTGCCTGGAGCAAATGCGCCCTTTTTAAAAAATTGTAGAAAGCATAAAAATGCATTAGACTTACCGCAATATGTTGCAGACTGACAAGTGTTAATGGATCCTATTCATAAAATAGTATCCATTGACTGTCAGTTAAAAATGACAGCTTTCTGCTATAGTTGGGACACAGGCGTTTACACTTAATCAGTTGGTATGCATTAGTGTGTGTTAATACGCGTTAGTGCGCGTTGGTACGAGTTTTTTCCATAGCAGTGCATTGGGAAGATTTCATTTAAAACGCGTTAAGTGTAAAAGAGGCCATAAGAAAACATGGGCATTACTTTGAAAATCAGTTTGCTTTCAGTAATAAATGAGAGCAACTGATTAAGTGTAAAAGGGCCCTTACTGACACTACAGGGCTGCTGTACCAAGTCAGGCACACTGAAAACTGGATTAAATGTAGAGCAGTTGTAACCAATGACGTAGCTGCTGCATGAAAGAACAATTCTGATCAGTGCTTCTGGCCAATAGCTCTGGTTATCTAAGCACCTGTCTTGATAAAAAATAAACTTGAGTACCTCATGTGATATTCCTTTTTCACTTCCTCCTGCAACGTTTTTCATACGTAGGGAGGAAGATACTACCTGCCTTGATAAATAAGCTGCTTTGAGTATAAAATTCTTTAATTTACAAAATATTTAGCAGTACAAACCATCTGAACATTTTCAAAGCTTTCTCTGTTCAGACAGAAGAAATACAAATAATTGACATCATCTACACCTTCAAAAACTGAGCAGACATGTCATTTACACCTTTAAAAACTGAGCAGATAGCTTGAGAACTAGCTAATGGTAGAATATTGCATGCGTTTGTGGTGGAACATTTTGTGGTTCTCAAGCTCTTGTGCTATTGAAGTTCCACCATATCACCCTTAGCTGAGACTTGCAATCCATGCTGCAGTGTTTGGAAAGACACAGTTGTTTATGTATGAGGTCTTCCTTGTCTTGCAAATCATGTGGTGGAGGTCTTTCATTGTAGCACATGTCCTCTCCACAAGCTTTCTTCTCACTGCTTGTCTTCAAGACCTGGGCTATTATCATTGAATAGTGGGTGGGCACTTGGACAGTGAGTCACTCCATCTCACTTCCTGTCTAGCTCTTGAAGAGAAATGTGAGTCATTTGAAATATGGACACAATGGAGAGAAGGTGAAGGAGAACAAAAATCACAGAGCTCTGCAATGTGAGGTATTTGGCAGTCTTTCCTCTCATAACTCAGTGTGTGTGTGTGTGCATCTGCATCTCTTTCCTGGTGTTTACTGAGTAAAGGTATACTCAGCTGCACTGTGCTCTCTGATCTGTATTATTAGTGGCTGCTGCCTGGAGTAAAGGATAGTGTTTGTCTCTGCAGATGGTGTTGCTTTGAGATCACAGCAGAGGGGGGTGGAAGCTTTGGTGTGTTGTTTGAGGAAGCCAGTGGATGGTGGTAGGAACAGCAGAAGGATGGCTAATTAATCTATGAACTGCAGTTGCTTACAGCTAAGCGACCATAGCTGGTGGCAGCAAAATCTGTGGAGAAATGTGAGCTGGATATTTCAAAACTGATGTTTCCACACATTCTAGAGCTAGACTGTAACAAAGGGGAGAATGAAACATTGCAGGATGACTGCATGACCAAAATAATCATGCCCTTCTCAGTTACTGGGTTGTCTCACCTCAGTTACATTCTTAACTTCATGTTTTGATCAACTGAATTAAAAAAGCTTGAACTTTGCCCTCAAATTAAAGCCTGTATTAAGATGTCTGTTCACATTAGCAGATTGTGTCCATACTCTCAGTATGTCTCAGAATGTTCCTGTTTTGCGTCACTCATATGTACAGTATAGAGGAATGGATAATGTAATCCCTGTTGGAAAGTTTATACAGTCATTGTTGTGACTGGATAAGTACACAGCACTGTTTATTGTAGATAGGTGTCAATTACCCCCTGGTGTTAATCAGTTCATTAAAATTGCTCCCAGTGTTTTTGTTTTATCACTTACATTTCATTTATTGTGTGCGCTGTAACTAACTGACTAGATTTGCTACTTTTGTGTTTTTTTAAGTCATTGCAGTCTTTTTTGTTTCTCTTGTTTGGGGGGAGCAGGTGAATTGTCTCCACTGTGACACAGACAGCATTAAAATATTTTTGTCTGCAGTTGTGCAGAAGTGTATTCAGCTGTTTCTTTCATTACCTGTTCTGACAACAGGGTCGCTGAGAATATACCATTGATTACACAAAGAGAAGTAAAAACCTGTCCAATGTTGTAACACTTCACCCCTCTCCACAAAATACATGCTCTCCTTAAGGTTCCTTTCACACTACGTCCGTTGCGGACAATATCATCTCAACACAGTGCTGTGCAATGATATGTCTATGTTTGTGGTGCAATGTGTTGGGATCCGCCGGGATAACACACTGCGTACAATGTTTTTACAGGGTAACGTGTGCATTTACAGTGGCAGTGGGGAGGCATACTTTTATTGTATGGTGTGCCTCACTATGTTGCATTTTGATCTTATTGCAACGGTAATGTTCTCAGTGTGAAAGGAGCCTAAGGCCCTGTTCAGTCATGCATTGCGATATGGTACAATGTCACTTTGTAATGCGGCATACCGCGCAGCAATGCACCACCTATGTGATTTCACAGTGCGGCAGGGGAGTTGCGGTAAAACGGTTGCAGTATAGTAACACACAGCATGTAGCGCACTACCAGTAAACATGCGCGATGACAGTGGGAGTGAAGCACACTGTATGCTTCACTGTACCCAACGCAACCCGCGATACTACTTTTTTGTTTCATTGTATTCCTGTTATGCAGGGAATGCACTGCAACGTCCCACTGTGAACGTGGCCTCTGGCTCAGTTACACTATGGGCTTGATTCACAAAAGCGGGATAACTGCTATCACGGCAGTTATCATGCTCTCTGCCGCGCGCATAAAGGATTACACTGCGTGATAAACGAAGGTTTTCGAAACACATGTTATCACTCGCAAACCTTCATTTACACCCGAACGCAATCTTTTACGCGAGCAAATCTTCGCGCGCGGCACATTGCGTGATAACTGCCGTGATAGCAGTTATCACGCTTTTGTGAATCAAGCCCTATGTGTGCTGTTGTCAGTTATGATGCACCACACATTGTGTGCGATTGATGTGGTAACAAAAGTTCATTGACTTTCAAGGTACCGTGAACAGAGCATTCCCGCACGTTGCCATGTAAAGCATCTGAGAACATTTCATCGCATAACACATGCAATTTCCTGTTGGGTGTATAGTAATGCGACCACAGTCGCCTGCGATACAACATGCCGTGCTCTAGGTAAGAAGCCCTTCTTTCACAGTTGCAGCTGCAAGTGTTTGATATCAGCACTTGGGGGACATCTGTCCCATGCATGAACATCTGAGCAAGCAGGAGCCACCCACCAGACGTTATAGCTGGTGGTTTTCTTCTGCAGATTAACCACATTGGGCTTGATTCACTAAACCGTGATAACTGATATCACGGTTTTGCGCACATTATAATGTGCATAACGTTTTTCATGCGCAATCGCCAATTTGCGCAAGAAAACATCTGCGTTTTCGCACGGAAATTCACATTTGCGTGCAAAAACGTTACGCAAAGCGCTAGCACAGCCATGATATCAGTTATCACAGTTTAGTGAATCAAGCCCATTGTGTGGTTTGACGTGTGTGTGTGTGTTTACAAACAGCTATTTGGTAGCAATACACAACAACCAGAGGGATGGATCACACCACAGCAATGTCATTTTCTCCCAAGCGAAAACGCGGGTCCTGCAGCATTTCTGCGCTTTTCTGAGGGATTCAGCCTCAATGTTAAAGTATAGGAAAGTGGAAAATCACTCTGAAAAACGCCAGAACAGAGCGATTTTTCCAAGCATTTTTGTTACAGAAGCTGTTCAGCTCCAGCTCTACTGTAATAAAAAACGCTACACCAAAACACTCAAAAAATCGATAGGCATAATCAGAAAATAGATAGGCATAATCAGAAAATCGATAGGCACATGCCTAGAATAGCTCTGAAAAATCACTTCTAAATGTGCTGAGCCTTTGAGATTATGCTAGCGCTTTTAGGTGTGCACTGGCCCTATGAGGTGAGAATGGTGTGGAAGCAGCCATATTTAGTTCTTTTTAACAAAAGCAGTTGCCTGGCAGTCCTGTTTGTCTACTGGCATCAGTAGTGTCTGAATTACAACCCTGAAACAAGAATGTGGCTGATCCAGTCAAACTTGAGTCTGAAACATCTGATCTGCATGCTTGTTCAGGGTCTATGGCTAAAAGTATTATGGCCTGTACACACGCTCAACCAAACCACTTGATTGTCATCTGATTTTCATGTTAAACTATTATGGCCCATACTCACGGGCAGCAAAAGTAGCCTGTCGCCAGCACACATGAGCGTGTGGGCGACAGGCCGGCGACAGCTCGTCGCCACGTCCCTCCGCTTACACACGCGGAAGAGGGACCAGCGGCCGCGACGGAAGCTGTCGCCGACGTTCCTCCTTCCCCCGCCGGAAGCTATGCGTATCCCAATGGAGGTTGCTGTCGCTAGTCCGCGTACTCACGCGGACTAGCGACAGCTGCGGCGGAGTTGCGGCGGCGACTGTTGCCAGGCGATTGAACATTTCAATCGCCTGGCGTCATCAGCGACGGGCGACAGTTCGGGTTGCGCGCCCGTTCCGGGCGACAGTTCGGGGTGCGCGCGGCCCATACTCACGGGTGACCTGTCGCCGCAACACGCGCGCGCCGCGTGTTGAGGCGACAAAAGTCCCTCGTGAGTATGGGCCATTAGACAGGTGACTAATGACAGGCAGTTTGCCTGCACAGTAATAGGCCCCCACCAAGCACCCTTGTTCTTGAATAGAGATGACCAGGAAGCGAGAGAAACATGCACAATCATTCATCAAGTATGAGAATTTGTGGAAGCTGAGTTGGGACTTTGAAGGCCTAATCAGATTTGGGTGCTGCTGATCAGTTAACATACATCTAATTAAATAATCAGTTGTACCTTTTTAGTCTGGTTAGCCACTGCAATATTCTGGTTCAGCCTCTGCATATTCCTTGCTAAATCAAGTTCCTGGGAATAGAGAAAGGGTAAAGCCAGGTACGCAGTAGACTTGGATCACCAGACATGTTTTGGAATATAGCCTACTGTGTGGATGGGGCGCCCAATTCTGGAGGCTTCTTCTTCAGAATACTTTGCCAGTTGCTATTATTTATCTTTGTGAGCTGCAAAAGTGCCAGCATTGTGTCTTTCAGATGCATGCCAGCACAGTAGAAACGTATCCATATCCATAGTGAATATTTAGTTTGAAAGCGTTATCTGTTACAAACTGGGCAGAAACAGTGATGTAAATTGTTTGGAAAATTGATCTTATAAATGAATGGAAGAACAATCAGAAAACGAAAAATCAATCAAAATTCAGATCGGACATGATGGAAATAATCTATCTGGCAGGTAAATCTGCCAGAAAATTGTATGGTGTGTACCTCACATAACTCTAAAGGCTTGTACTAAGGTGGCCGATAATGACCGCCTGAGCCGATAGTCAAGCATGTGTGTTCTCCCCGTGTCTCTGTGGGTTTCCTCCGGGCACTCCCGTTTCTTCTCACATCCCAAAAACATACAGACAAGTTAATTGAATTGCCCGGAAAAAATAATAGGCCCTAGACTACAATGGACATTTGACTATGGTAGAGATTAGATTGTGAGCTCCTCTGAGGGACAGTTAGTGACAAAAATACACACATAATTGAATATGTACTCTAAAGTTCTGCAGAAGATTTTGGTGGTATATAAATAGTAATAGGTTGTAGACTTGCTCAGAAAGTCTAGAAATTTTTAGGATGCTCATACACCCCCCCCCCCCCATGTGGCAAAACAATCAACCCCTCCCTGATTGGAATCTGATCAGAAATTATTATTGATCACACATGATTGTCCAATAGATTATTGCCAGATTCGATCAGAGTGATTAGATCTGATGAGAAATGAACAGGAACGTTGATGCCGTGTATCGCCTGCGTTGGACTTCTCTCACAATTTTTGTATATAGAAGGTCTAGAACCTGGGTTCTCAGATGTGGTATATGTATCCCAGAGGGTACTTATGCTGGACTTGGGGTCTTTGAACTTGTTTTTATTATAGTATTTAAATAAGTATTTTGTTGGTAAAAGCATAAAACAATGGTTTGAAATCATTTATCCATAAATATGGGGTACCTGACACGATGTTACAGGCGTACTTATCAAATTCTGTAACAATGTGGAGAAACCTAGGAATAGAGCACCAGGTTTCAGCATGTGGCACATGTGTGCCTGAGGCACTCAAAGTTTACATCTACTTGTAAAAGTCAAAATAAATGAATCATATATAAATATGTGTAAAAGCCTGTACACATGGCTTGTCTAAGGCATCCGATAACGACCACCTCAGCTGATAGGCAGGCGTGTGTCCAGTGGCCACCGACCTCCAACCCGTGAGTGAATAGCCTGGCAGATCAACTCACCCCTGTGAGGATAAATTGCATTGTGTACGCTGCTCCCCCGTCCGCCGAGTGACATCATGAAGGTGCCACTCCATCGTCACTCCACCCACTACCCCACATAGCAACAGAATGTGCCGTCAGCTACATAGCTGACACACGTCTGTACAGGCTGGCCAGCGATGTCACCCTAGGGGATCGGGTCCTGATCCCTGACAGGCAACATAAAATCAAGAGGTGTGTACACAACTTAAGAGAATGTTTGGGGAATAGTTATATATATACTTCAGATGCACAACTGATAAATGTACAGTATCTCACAAAAGTCACCTGTAATATTTTTGCATATATTTTGATTTTTTTGTTGGACCGCCCTGAAGATATGACACTTTGATACACTGTAAGGTAGTCAGTGTACAGCTTATATAACAGTGTCGATTTGCTGCCCAGTAAAATAATACACAGCCATTAATGTCTAAACAAATGGCAACAAAAGGGAGCACACCGATAAGCGAAGAATGTCAAAACTGTGTCCAAAGCGTCAATATTTTGTGTGTCCACCATTATTTGCAGCACCACCTCTTGGACATGAAGTTGACCAAAGCTTCACAGGTTACCACTGGATTACTATTTCACCCCCCCCCCCCCCATGACAAAGCTGGTGGATGTTGACTGTGTACTCCTCCACCTTCTGTTTGAGTGTATCCCCCCCCCTCCCCACCCACACACACACACTCCCCAGATGCTTAATAGAGTTTAGGTCTGGAGACATCCTTGGCCAGTCGAGCACTTTTACCTTCAGTTTCTTTAGCAAGGCATTTGTCATCTTGGCAGTGTGTTTAGTGTTGTCATCATGTCATCATGCTCTGCAGCCCAGCTGAAGGCAGGGTATCTTGCTCTACTTCAGTATATCCCAGTACATGTAGGCATTCATGGTTCCCTCAGTGAACTGTAGCTCCCCAGTGCTGGCAGCAATCATGCAGGTCCAAACCATGACACTCTCATCACCATGCTTGACTGAAGGCAAGACACTCTTGTCTTTATATTCCTCACCTGGTTGCTGCCACACACTCTGGACACTATTTGAACAAATACGTCTGTCTTGGTCTCATCAGACCACAAGGCATGGTTCCATTAATCCATGTCCTTAGTCTGCTTGTCTTCACAAAACTATGGGCTTTCTTGTGCTTTGAAAGAGGCTTCTTTCTGGAATGACAGCCATGCAGACCAATTTGATGCTATGTGTGGCGTATGATCTGAACACTGACAGCCTGACCTCTCCCACCCGTTCAACCTCTGCAGCATTGCTGCCAGCACTCATACATCTATTGATAAATACAACCTCTGGATATGATGCAGAGCACATGCACTCAACTTCCTTGGTTGACCATGGAAAGGCCTGGCCAGTCTGAGTAGAACCCTACCTATTAAACTGCTATATGGTGTTGGCCACCATGCTGCAGCTCAGTTTCAGTGTGTTGGCAATCTTCTTATGATTAGGCCATCTTTGTAGAGAAACATTTTTTTTAAGCTACTCAGAGAGTTCTCTGCCATGAGCTGGCATATTGAAATTCCAGTGGCCATTATGAGAGAGTGAGAGAGCGATAACACCACATTTAACACACCTGCTCCCCATTCACATCTGAGCACTTGTAACACTTACGAGTAATATGATGCCAGGGAAGGAACATTTGTAATTAGGCAAATTTTGGATGGGTGTTGTGTGTCTCATTACACATTAGGGGGGGCGGCGAGTCAGGGGATGTGGCACACAAGGCCGAATCCGGATCAATTTCTGCATGAAATTGATCAGGAATCGGCCTGCAGTGTATGGCAGCCGACAGATCTCTCTCTGATCAGGTTTGATCACAAAGAAATTTGTCTCTTGGTGGAATCTGCCCATCATCGCTAAATGTATGGCTACCTTTACGCTGTTTTACAAATTATCCACTGACAACTTTACATTCTGTCAAAGTGCCATATCTTTAGTTTTGTCCCATGAAAAGATATACCGGTAATAAAATACTTACAACAATGTAAGAGGTGTACTCACTTTTGTGAGATAATGTATATTGCTCAAGGAAACTGGGGAAAAACACAGCTTTCATAAAGGGGTTCATAAATGAAGTGGCAAACTTGTGGTAACTATAGAGAACGACGTTAGTATTCTGGGTTAGTTTTTTCAGAAATCACAGCCTGGTCAGTCCTGTTATGAACAGTGCACACTTTACATCCTGTGTGTTTTTTTTAAAACTGTGCTCCGTGTCTACCAACTGTTGGCTTTGTGGATATTCATCTATTTTTTAATAACTGCACTTGTTATTTTAGTTGATCCAACAAAAAAGGGAAGCCTTCAAACCATGGACCTGCCATTTTCTTCATACTGGTTCAGAGCCCTGTCTTCTGTAGCAGAAACCTATGGCCTATAAATAACTGGTTTTGTGACTTTTTTTGCCACAACCATACAATAAAACAAACAACAGTAAAGATTGCAGACGATGCATTTATTTTACCCTCACCATGGCTATGTACTCAGGGAAGGTTGAAAACGTACTTATGGTATTATGTTCTGTGCAGCATGTTTAGACATCTGGTAAATGTAATTCTAAACTTCCACTCTCAGACCCCTTTTAATTTTAGACTTAAGCAGGAAATAGGAAATGCTGATCTTCAGCTCTAGTGAAGTGAAACATCTTAACACTCAAATCAAACGCAAACTGTCTACAAGGAAATAGAAATTAGTTATAACCACAGTTTTATATTTTGATTAAACAACTTTTTTAACATATGAATATGGGAAATGGCACCCCCTTCTCCTGCTTGATGTCAATCAATTTATATACTAGACCATCCATGTTGATATAATGATCATGATTTGCAGTATTCTACATTAGCACGTGTGGAAGAGTCAGAATTAGGGATATTGTATTTGTTGAGGTCTGGCTATTCTGCTGGAAGAATAATCATTGCAGTGGAGGGATAGATCCTTTGCTGGCAATGATGGGATTTTAACCCAAGTCTATGTTGCTATCTTAGTAGTCACAAGTTCAACTTTAAAATGAAATCTCCAGAATGAATTTAATTCTTTAATGGACTTTTCCCAGCATACTGAAAAGTCTACAGCTGATGCTGAAAATGTACGTGTTTATTGTTACCAATTTCTTATAGTGCTCTAAAAGCAAGATAAATGGTCAGAATACAGGATAACCACCAGACTTTGGTTGTGGACCACAACTAACAGAAAAAGAAAACTAAACTGAAAATATGGTAGTACAGTATGGTACACCTTGCTGCATAGAACGTAACAGTGTTCTCCCAAGGCTCTTTTAGCCAGGTGCTCCACCTGGCTAGTTTTGGTGAGCACCCGGCTGTTATCAGCTCACCTTCTCCTATGTTGTGAGCAGAGTTGCGCACAGAAGTATCGGCCCTGCATTCTCTCATCTTGCCCCAACCGGCTACTCTTTCATGCCACCCAGCTACTTTTTTATGCCACCCGGCTAGAAATAATTTCTAGGGAGAACACGGCTTAATCAGTGTTCTCCCCAGGCTCTTAGCTGGGTGCTCGACCCGGCTAATTTTGGTCAGCACCCGGCTGTCATCGGCTCGCCTCCTCCTCCAATGCTGTAAGCAGAGTTGTGTCGGCCCTGCATTCTCCCATCGCCCCCACCCAGTTACTTTTTCATGCCACTTGGCAGGAAAATAAATTCTGGGGAGAGCACTGCTTAATTAAACCTTTAGTCTCCCAAAGAAGAAAATTACATACTTATCTAGGTAGACAGAAGCCTCTGGAGAGTACAAAGGCTTCCTAACTCCTTGACCTCACCCTTGCCACGCACGGACCCCCTGAACGTATTTGACCTTAGCTGCACTCCTCTTTGTTAACAAGTGTGGCCATACTGCGCCTTTACGAGTTATCCTGCGACAGTGCAGTGAGGAGCTTTAGCTGCTTGTTTCTTAGGGAGACTACATATTTATTTTAATACACAGAACTTCAGGCTATTTTAAGTCAGGGTCCTCTTCAGGAGTGAATAGCTAATTCACCTTTATGTCCACTTCAAGTTTAACTAAGTCAGGCTGGACTTTCCCAAGTACTGTACAAACAAATAGCTGGTTAGAAACAGCTTTTCTCTGAGTTAACTGTTTCAGATGTTATACATATATAATACACAGTATGACAGGCTAAAAAAATGCTGTGTATTTTCTTTGTTCTGCATACTGTATTAATATTCCAGCAAGCTATCAGCTTCCATACATGCAAATAAACAGACAATAGAGATCAGCTAACCACAGATGAGACGACGATGGGACTGATCAGACAAACATTCAGTACATTCCCATTAAAAATGCTGATTCATTCATGATATGTGCATCACATAGCATTTTGATTTTGCTCAAGGTTTTGCCTAAACCAGATGATTTTTATTCCGCCATCATTCATCGGGGTTGATTTACAAAGCGGTGCTAACTGTTAGCACGCTTGTGAAAAGCCCCTTATCACGCCTAAACAAACTTTGCGCATGCACCCATGTGACGTTTAGGGCGCATCCAATGCGCCCTTACAGGCGCATCGTGTGCAACGGTTTCGTTGCGACGTTTCGCGCTCACCGACTTTGCGCGTGATACTTTGCGTGCGATCTTATTCAGCTTGGTGCATGTTAACTACTTAGCACCCTACTTAGCATGCCCAAAGCCTTTAGGCGTGCTAACTAGGTTAGCACCGAATAGTGAATCAGGCCTATCATATTTTTGTGTTGGTAATTTCAGTCCCAAACTATGTTCCATGCTGCCATGGTCATTCTTAAGTTACATGAGTTATGCCGATTTGATCAAAATGTTTAGATCTGATATGGTGTTATTCACTCATCAAGGGCCATCTGTAAAGGTAACCTGACACAAGAGTTATATGGAGGCTGCCATATTTACTTCCTTATAAACAATAACAGTTGTCTGGCAGTCCTGCTGATCATTCTGGTATGAGGAGTGTCTGAATCACTTTAACCTGGATCACCTGAAACAAGCATGCAGCTAGGGTCTATGGCTAATGCTGGGTACACACGGTATGATTTTCCGTGCGATTTTCCGACCCGATAGTTTTTTCCGCTTGATTCTGCGCTCGATTCTCTTATCTTCGCTTGGTTTTCTTATCTTTTTCCATTCACTTCTATGAGAAATTGAGCGCAGAATCGATCGGGAGTAATATCGGACATGAGGGATTTTATCAATCAGATGCATCTGTCGCACGGAAAATAGTACCGTGTGTACCCTGCATTAAATGTTAGAAGCAGAGGATCAGCAGGACTACCAGGCAACTGGTATTGTTTAAAATTAAATAAATATGTAATCTCTCTCACTTAACCTTTCAAGAAAATGTATTTGAAAATATTAAAGGCCATTTTTAATTTAGTCCTGGGGAAGACCCACAATAATTCTTAAGGAAGTTATCAGGGCTGTGGAGTCGGAGTCGTGGAGTCGGGCAATTTTGGGTGCCTGGAGTCGGAGTCGGGAAAAAATGCACCGACTCCGACTCCTAATGACTTTGTAACTGTAATTAAAATAGAAAATATGATAAAATGTTCTATTCCTCAGATAATAGTCATTAAAAATAATGTATATATACAGTAATAGCTGTGCTTAGTCTACAAAATTGAAATAAACCAATCTAAATTAGTAACTTGTGCTGCTTCAATAAAGCAGTCCCCGTATTTTTAAAGTCAGATATACATATCTGATTGTGACTGTATATATGATGTGTACACAGGAATCTCTTATATACACTAAATAACATCTATGCTGTAAGTATAAAGCCTGATGTGTAGCTGTGTCACTAATAGAGATGGTCAACGAGATGGAAATAATTCTGCATTGATGCTGATTTATGCAAATGTATGCACTCCCTTTGCTGATGAAATCAAATAATTTGATATGTTATTAAAATTTGGTTTGGTGACTACAAATTAAAGGGAAACTGAGACGGATGAAAAGTAAAGTTTTATACATACCTGGGGCTTCCTCCAGCCCCCTTCAGGCTAATCAGTCCCTCACTGTCTTCCACCACCCGGATCTTCTGCTATGAGTCCTGGTAATTCAGCCAGTCAGCGCTGTGCGGCTGCATGCCGCTCCCACAGACAGGAACATTCTGCACCTGCGCAATAGTGCTGCACAGGTGTAGTATGCTCCTGGCGGCGGAGTGTGTGCATGCGCACTACGCCTGACTGGCTCAAGTACCTGGACTCATAGCAGAAGATCCAGGTGGTGGAGGAGGACAACGAGGGACTGATTATCCTGAAGGCTGCTGGAGGAAGCCCCAGGTATGTATAAAACTTTAATTTCATCTGTCTCAGGTTTACTTTGTTACACAGTAGTACTATACTCTACATATGCACTCCCCACAGAGCTGCAGGGAATCCACTGAGAATGCTGTGCACATTGAACACAGAGGTGTTGTCTGTTTACAATCTCCTCATTCCCCTGCAGAGTACCTGCACATCATTCTTACATGTACCCACACTTACATTGCCTAGGGCCTGATAGATGTTCTTTGTTCCGGTTTGTACCTTTTACAAGTACTCTTACCAAGGACTAGTTTTAGTCTAAAGGGAATAAATATAGTAGTCTACATATCCTTCTCACTTCAGTTGTCTTGTAAAATTCCTAAGCGTTGGCAGTTAAGAGACGAATTTCATGTTACATACTTTTAATCAACAAAATTGTAATATGCAAATTAGAGGAGTCGGAGTCGTGGAGTCGGAGTCGGTGGAATCCTAAACTGAGGAGTCGGAGTCGGTGGATTTTTGGACCGACTCCACAGCCCTGGAAGTTATGATGATGATTTGTGGTCTACAGAGTCTTATAAATGGTGGGTTTGTTTCAGATAACTAGACATATCCATATTCAAGCACAAGGTATTTTGTTATTGATGATTTAACCAGTTACAGTGGCTGCTGTGTATGTGTAACTTGGCTGGTACTGGCCAGTTATGGTGACCATGTGGCTGAGTATTTGGGGTTTTTTTCATACAGAGGTTCATGATGATGAAAGCCATGATTGATCAGCCTGGTTGAAAATAAGCTTTGATCAGCTGGCTACAACTGAGCATGATGATAACTAACATATGGTTGTGAAATTACTAAGATTCACTGGCAATGGCCATTCCTTTATAGACCCCCTTACTGTACAAATGATATCCAACTTTGCCCAACCCTCCAGCTCTGCTTACTACAGGCATTACAGAACATTACAGGTGAATTATTAAGCTCCCTGCACTCAGTCACCTTAGAAGCACTGCATTAGCACTAGAGTATGACAAGATTCTCGGCATTGCAAAAAAACATAGTACTGGTGAATGTAACCTCGTAAATCTCTAGCAGAGTTGCTGCCATTGTTTTTCTGTGGAAATGCTGCTGGTAAGTAGCACAGTCAATTGTTAACATTAACAGTAGCTGTGCTAGAGATTTATGAGAGACATTTTGCTGCTATACATCTCCGTGCATGTGACATCGAGGGAAGGAGTCCACCTTAACCTTATAGTACAGAAAAGTGGCAGAGGGAGTTAAAGAGGAACTGTAGTGGAAATAACATAATTCATGTAATTGCTTCGTTTTTGCAATATTATAGATTATTTAGTCGGTATTTTCCCATTGTAAAATCTTTCCTTACCCTGATTTACATTCTGTAATTTATAACAGGTGGCCACATCTTTGGTCCTGCCAGGTGATCTCTGTGGAATGTTCATCTACTGAGCCTCCTGTGCACAGAGGGATATACTGCTTGCTTGGCATTTAGAAACAGGTTATTTCCCACAATGCATCAAGATTCACAGACAGCAAACTGTCAGGGCCATGGCCCTGACACAAAACTGTGGGAGGGTTTTCACCACAAAGTCAGCTATATCAGCGTCCCTGATGATCTATTGGAGAAAAAAAAAATCATGGGAAAAGGGGTATCGCCTACTGATTGGATGAAGTTCAATCCTGGGTTACAATTCCTCTTTAAGCCAAGCAGAGCAGTACCACTCAGCACTAACCTTTCCATTTGTTTGCTTTTTAAAGAGATTCTGTATTGTTAAAATCGCACAAAAGTAAACATACCAGTGCGTTAGGGGACATCTCCTATTACCCTCTGTCACAATTTCACCGCTCCCCGCCGCATTAAAAGTAGTCAAAAACAGTTTTAAAAAGTTTGTTTATAAACAAACAAAATGGCCACCAAAACAGGAAGTAGGTTGATGTACAGTATGTCCACACATAGAAAATACATCCATACACAAGCAGGCTGTATACAGCCTTACTTCTGAATCTCAAGAGATCACTTGTGTGTGTTTACCTTCTGTCCCCAGCTTCTCTCATGCACTGAACATTACAGGCTTCCTGCAGACAGTTCTGCCTATGTCGTTAATTCCTCAGTATGTGACAGACCAGCTCCTTTCACAGCCTCCAGAGGAGGATTTTTATCCAGCTCTCTTCTATCACTGATAAGATAGCAGAGACGCTGCTGGCTTATGTAAATAAAACACACACTGGAGTGTGCATAGAGGAACAGTTTAACACTGAAGAACTTGGCAGCCTTCCAGACACAGGCCGACAAGTCTGACAGGGGAAAGATACATTGATTTATTACAGAGATGGTTATAGTACAAAGTGCTGCAGTGAGCCAGAACACATTAGAATAGGTTTAGGAACTTGTAGGATGGTAGAAAAAACGTTGTAATTTTTGTTACAGAGTCACTTTAAGCCTCTTGTAGGGTTTTAAGCATTAGATACAATTTTTTACTGTATCATATTACAAGTATGTTTTATAAATGATGGCGTTGAAGGTTGGTTAGCACACCAATTGTAGATTCTGAAGTATTTTTATTCTTCACATCATAAGTCAACACACAGATTGACAATTGTTTCAGGGCAACGGAGGGTCCCCTTCATCAGAAAGTACAGACACTGGTGTCACCATTATGAATGGTGACACCCGAGTCCAGCAATTTGTATTTATAGAGAATTTATCACACTTTACATGTATTTCCAGTGATAGATAATCCAGGTTAAAGCTTTAGTATTGGTTGTGTAATTCATCCTTACCTCCTGTTTAGGAAAAGTCTATCCATTACTAGAATTTCCATGTCAGGTGGAGGTCAGTGTTCTAAAATGCACACTGGCTGCATTAGATACCTCTGGCATGATCTTCTGGAGTAATTGGACCATCCCCAACAACACATTATAGCTGTTACTCTATTACTACAGAATTCTGCTTTATCACCTAGAAGAGTGGAATTTAGCTGGCAAGGTTTGATGATAAAGTCGTAATTAAAGAAAGCATTTGTATACCTCTAACGTCTAGTCATGTGCAGGTAGCTTTGTTTTAAAGTACACCTGCCACTAGTTGTAATCAACTAAAAAAGCAGAGCGTGTAAGTAGCTTACCAGTAGCTCTTTGCAGGCAAATCGGGGCCAGCATTGTAGGTATCAGCATGGCCACACTCTGCTTAGACACAGTGCTGAGGGTTACTCTGTTCTTTATAAGGAAACACATTGCTAGTTATAAATTGTTCTGTAGGTCCCAGACATGGTAATGTATTGCAGAAAGGAATACAGCTTCACTGTACTGCTCTTCACCGCACATCTTTAGTGAAGCATCACCAATGAGTGAGTAAACACTATCCAAATGTAAAGGTAATTTAATAATTTTAAAACAGGTCTTGCAATCTAGATGAAACCTTAGAAATCAAACAGAACTTCTTTATTACCTCTGTGAGGCCATTTGTGTCATTGATACTTGAACACTTTGAAGCCAGCACTCCAGGCAGATATGGTTTGAAGCAGCAGATCTTATTCAAGAGTGGAAAATTCCATTGGCTTCTCAGCAGCACTTGGAAGGATTTTACACAATGACTTTCAGCAGAAATTAACTGCCTTTGAAAATCCATGTGTGAGCCTTGCTTGTACCAGAATTTTCAAATGCTGCTAAACTACTGCACCCTCTATTGATCTACGCTTGACATATATACCGGTAATTAGTAGTAGAATAATTAGTAATCTTATTAGATATATAGTATAAGTCTTTTTTGGTTTTCAGACTCCATATGATGGTTTCACAAGCTGCAGTATTCTCTTTTCACTTGATACCTGTTTAGTGACAAATATTTTCCCCTCAATTATTTGAAACTGTATGAATTTCCTCCAGCCTGTTTTTCTCCACATAGGTGTACACAGTGCCTCCCTTTAGGTTTCATAGAGCTATGCATACGGAATACCCAGATAGCTCATGGTGACCTAGAACCACTAGGAAAGTAAAGGGAGTCTGAAGTGAGAGACATATGGTTGCAGTAGTGTCTATAGGTGCATACACACGCACTACAAAAGGGAAAGGACCTCCCACTGGGCAGTCTTTTAGCCGACAGTAGCGCGTGTGTGTGCGCTGACGGCGGACTGATAAGGCTGTTTCTGAACGATCCACCGAGCGGATCATTCAGAAATAGCCTTATCAGTCCACCGACAGTGCGTACACACGTGCTACTGTTGGCTAAAAGACCGCCCAGCGGGAGGGTCCGGCGGACCCGTCGTTGCCTCTTGTAGTGCGTGTGTACGCACCTTTAATCACACACCTGAAACAAGTATGCAGCTAATCCAGTCAGACTTCAGAGCACCTGATCTCTAGAGAAATGAAGATCGTCACACAGATTAACATTTGTTCAGTCCTACATGGTAACCTTTAGTATGCGATTTTTTTGTGCTGTCTGTTCTTTCCTTCCTAGTAGTAGAAATAGGCAGTCTGAGCATCCATCTATGCATAGGGGTAGCAGCATGCTGTGAGCAGCAGGAGTGGATGCACACTACACAAGCTTTCTGTAGTATACTAAAGATGGGTGTAATCAGGTTATGTGGAGTGCACCATCCAAATGCTGATCAAGCATGGAATTCCTCTTGGCTAAGAAAAGAGGATCTATACACAGCAACTCATTCACACTTGCAGTTCAAATGTTAGCATTTGACACGCTAAGGAAGTGAGATGGTAAACCTTTAAAAATCCTATCTTTAAAGCAAACCCGAGAGGTTTGCAATACATATTTGATACTTACCTTGGGAGGGTAAAGCCTCCGGATCCTAGGCTTCCCCCGTCGCCCTCTGTTGCTGGGACTCCCAAAGTGTGGCCTCATGCAGACTACCCCTGGCCTGCTTGAGCTCTGTCGGGAATAGGTGAGGCAGATTGGGTCCATGCTACTGGCTTATGTCTGTGCAGTAGTGCGGACCTGGTCCAGCCTAGCTATTTCCGAAGAGCAGGACATAGCTAGAGCGCATGCATGACGCGTTGACAAGTATCGAAATACAGACTTTAGGGGTTCCCGCCGCTGAAACAAGACTGGAGGAGGATGAGGGAAGCCTTCAAGATCCAGAGGCTTCCCCCTCCAGAGTTATAGGGGCACTTTTTATGGCTTCAGGTTCCCTTTAAAGCATGCATTTTTATTTATTTTTTTGTAAAAGTAGCTTTTACTCATTTCTGGTATGGCTATTGTGTTCTTTTCCAGCATCCAATACTTGCATGCTTATGTCAGTGTATGTATTCAGGGTTGCCAAGGTTCACCATAAGTAGCTCAGTTACAGAGCAGCTATAAAGTAGTACTCCAGGCTTGATGAATACCTCATAATGAATAGATTGAAAGAATGTCCTTCTACTTTACTACACATTTTGGCAACATAGTGAAGAATGATTACTGTGCGTGGCACATTTACTGATAATATAGAATTGCTTCATAAATTGCACTTCACAGGTTTTGTTAGAAGTGGAATTTTTTTCGACATATCTTCATTTTAGCAGCGTAAAGTTATTGGATGTAATAAGTGCAATAGAATGTCTATATTGTGTTGGCCAGTAAAATTATGTAGCTAGAAAAAATGTTTTGTAAAAGTTATACCTTTTAATGGCTAATTGATAAAATGTAATTATGCAAGCTTTCAGGGAAGTTTCAAGACATTAACAGAAGGTTTAAATTGTGGAATGGAATGTTTCATGACACTTTATTGAACATCGTTGACTTGATTTCATAGTCACCTGACCACCTGACACCTAAATGCTAAATAGTACCGAGTACCACTGTCCTATACCTGTCTGCTATTTACCTGCATACAATGTCACATAACATCTGGAACTATGCCTGAAGAAGGGGTATTCGTTCTCTGAAAGCCATTAAAAGGTATAACTTTTACAAATCTTTGTTTTGTTCTTCCTAGTTGAGATCACCCACTGGGAAACTTCTTCATATGCAATAAACTGAAGCAAACGTGAAAGCTGCTAAAAGCAAAGTGCCCCTAAAGTACATACATACATACATAGACTACTAATTTGCCCTCCGAAATATGCATTAGTTTAAAGACTATCCATACCACCAACCAATTAGGTTTAGTAAAGGTGCACGAAGGTTCGGAAGCGGTAGCCAAAGCGAGCCCCATGCCCAAAGGCCATGGATAGAATTTACTATTTTAGTGGTCTACGTATATACTTGTTTGGGCACTTTGCTTTTAGCAGCAGTGAGTTCGCATAGAGCAGCAGCTTTCTATGAAGTTTCCAGTGGGTCACCTCAACTAAACTAGCTCCATATGTGCTACCTTTGTAATATTTTCCTATCTGCTTCATGTAAACCTACAGCTGTGGACCCCAAACTCTGTAGCTGTTCCTATAAATATATTCAGATTCATTCTAACACTAATTTTTTATTGACTCCCTAGGAAGTCAGCTAGTGTGATAGAAATTCAGTATATAATGAAAAAAGCCCAATAATTGAGTAGACTTGTTTTGACTGCTTGTCAAAGCTCCACATAGGGGGGTATGTGGTACAACCTGATTGCTACACGTATACACAGTGTCACTAGATAATGGTATAACGCACCAACAGTAAATGTGCGCAATACACAATACTTTATTTTAAAAAGGCCAAAAATCCTGTTCAAACAATCTTTAAAAAGTGCTTTGTGCATTATCTAGTGTGTTTGCAAGGCTTAAAAGAGTACACCTAAGAATTCAGGTCACTGATTGTCCCTCAGAAGAGCGAACAATCAATTGCCCTGCCATATGATGAGTACACATGCAGCAAGAATGTTGGTTTCAGGACTAGCTCCCTTGTATCATAGTTTGGGGCAGAGCAATGTAGTGTTGCTATGTGCTCGCATCTGTTGCCCTGCTCGGCCGACGCGGCTGAGAAACCTCTAGCGTGCATATGAGGCTATAGTTCGTTTTTGAGAAAGCCAATAACTTACCAAATATGAGAAGGGCATTCAAACTGAACGCAGAGACACTGCGGGAGCCCTTTATGTGTCGCTAAGCAAGAGTGCCCTGTGCCTATTAAGAAGGGAGGAGGGACAACAGTGTCAGGAATGAGGGAACAGCTTGTGCGGGTGAGGTAAGAAGGGTAACTATAGAAATCAACAATTGTCACCTGAAGATCTGGCATGCCGGGACATTAAGGAACATCTGTAAACCATAGTGGACACCTGTCCACATGCTAAATTCCGACTAGCCTGCCTCCCAAACACCTCCAGTTAGAGACGTAACGGGAAACCTGGTCCATCAGAAGTTAATAAAGTCTCTAATTAATCTAATTTTGCAGACCTGTATAAAAATCCTGGCTGCTCAAACAGCCTCGGAAATATACCTTGCTGAAACTGGGTCTCCCAGATTATCCAACACCTAAAGATTACAATGTGATATGTGTTCCATAGCTTGTGCATGATGAGAAAGTTTTGGGAACTGTTCTACCTGATCTTCAGCTTGGTGAGATCCAAATGTGGAAGTGGTATAAAGATAAGCTGGTCGAATTTACAAAACTGTTTTCACTGCCAAAAGTACATTTTGGCCAGAGGTATAATTTTTGTAAAAATGTATTGAATTTTCACAGAATGAGAATGTTAATGGTAATAGTTGTGCAACATTATAGTTTTTTGTGTCCCATTGACATTAATGCAATTTGAGAAATAGTGTTGATTTTCTTTAGTGCCATATATATTTGTATTTACCATAGAGACAAAATGTTGTGTTGTTGGACTCTCCACCACTCTATATACCACTGTGAATGATGCAGCTACTTTGCTTGGCCTGTGACTGCTGCTGTCATTCCACACAGTGAGGGGTCGTCTGGAGGCCACACCATATATTTTATGGAGATTGCAGCTATAGTCACTAGAGAGGCCAGTTTGTGTAGCAGTAACAGGTTTACCTTGACAATAGTACAGAAGCTTTCTACACATATGCAAAGTGACCTGTAGTTTCTAGAGAAAGCCATATAAAACAACAGTTTGCTTTGGCTGGTAGTTGTAGCTGTGAGATGAGAATTCTGCATTTAGGAGAAATGGTAGCATTCGAGAAGTTTGAGTTAAGTACCATTAAAACGAAACTAAACTGGCCATATGCACATGTTGGAGATTCAATAGTGTATTCACTACAGTGCATAGCCAGGCTAGATGATTATCTAATTTATAAAAACAAACAACAAAAAAGCTGTCACAATGTCTCACATAGCCTAACTTGTTCTGGAAAAATATTCAGGCATACTGTGCAAACTGTCGATTTTAATGTGTGTGCTTTTATATATAAGAGAAAGGAAAATCAATTTTTCAGTTCCACCTGGCAGGTGAATTTCTACAGCTTACCATCTTAAGACCTATACATTTTTCCTGTAAAAACACTGGCTAAAAGCCTACACAGCTACTAGATTGCTGACGCTCAGAACGATTGTTCCATGTGTTTTCAAAACAAATGCTGTATAGCCACAACCAAGCAGCTTGTTTTTATGCTGTGTAGAGGGGAGGTGGGAGACTCAGAGTTCTGTGTTTGGAGACTTCTGCAGATGGCTTTTTCAGCTATTATCCAGGAAGGTTAAACTGCCAGATGACCCACTGAAGTTCCCAGCAGAGTTCTTGTGGAATGATGAGGGCTAGATTTCATTGGTTGTTGTAGAGGAGACAAGATGTATTTGGGGAATTCATCTTTAGGTATGAGTACGTAAATCATTTTTGGATTTGCAGTGGACAGATATCCCTTTTTACTGCTGTGCTTCAGATAAAGCTATCCGCTGTGGAGAACAGTACTCACTCTAAATATTCAATGTGGCCAGATACGAATGTTTGGGGCACACAGACCAAAGTCAAACATAGCACAGCTGTCCAGAATGTCTCTTTTTCTTCATATGGTTCCTAACCGTGCATATTTCCACGTAGACCAGTAGGTTCTATGGCTGCTGTGTGTTCCACTTTGTGCCAGAGGGCAACTGAAAGCACTTTTGCTCATTAGATTACTTTTTAAATGAAGTATTATATTACGCTGGTGTACTGCGAGTTGATGGACTTAAAATAACTCTATTAGAGCTGCATCTCCCAGCCTTGCTTGAAGGACATTTTAAGGAGCCAGCTCAGTAAGCAAGCTTTGAAGGATTTGTTCTGCAGTGCAGTTTCCTGCTATTTAGTTAATGGTTCTGACAATGTTTTTGGCATGTGCTTCCTGAAACACTAACTTAAGAAGTAGAAGAAAACTCTAGTCTCCCTTCAGAATGCTCAGACCATTTCCTTTTTATTTCTTACCAATGATTTCTGTGGAAACAGCAGAATCCATTTCTGTGTCGCTAAAAATGCACGCATTTTTTTTTTTATTACAAATTAGAAGAATACATTTAGAACATTAACTTTCAAGCTTTTTAGTTTGAGGCTGTTGAGGCATCAGATATGTTAGAAGCAGACACTTCTTCAATCTTCTGTATTGCAATTTTAGGTGTTGCTTTGGCTTTATTGACTCAGCACATTTTCACTTCTCACTAACGCTTTAATTCTTTTCATGGAATGTTCAGTGAATACTGCTCAGATTTCTTTGCCCCATTCAGTAACAAACAAAGAAGAATGTTGTCTATTGATGCCAGCTTGCACTATCTGGGCATGAGTTTTGAATGTTTAAGGAGCAATCTAGCTGCTATGACTGATATACTACCTTGCATTTTAAGACCACATATAGAAAAACGAACGATGGAATCTGTTAAGACCCCTCCACTCTTTCATCTACAATATGGCTGACATTAAGCTTTCAGATGCCGCCAAAGGTACATTTCCTCTGCCTCCTTAAAGTCTATCTCTAGGCACAGATATAACAATATCGTCTAACAGCTTAATAACCAGATGCTCACATTACCACTTTTGTTTGAGTATTGTTGGGTATTTAGTGATCTGTCCAGAAAAAGCTGTTGAGGGAGAGAAGGTATGTACAAAATGCACAATTACTGCCACCCATAGGAGTTGGTCCCTAATGTGACATTCATGGTCACAAGCTCATAGAGACATGCCCCTCAGCTACAGCAGAGCAGCGCGCACTGTTGCAATAGGGGTAGGGGGAATGAGGATGGCATGGGGCACGATGTAGTGGCTTTCAGTGGATGGGGTAAGGAGGGTAACAACAAGCTAAGCTGTTTTTTATTGATCTGGTGTGCTGGATCTTTAAGTGACCTCGTAGGACACCTGTACACATGCTATATACATTATTGGTCTAGAAGGCCCTGAATGGCAGCCTTGGCTGAATTAAGTCTAGCTTCTCTATGAGGCTTTAAGAGGAGGCTCTGTAGGTGGTGCTGCTTTTTTTTAGACAAACACAAGCTCTGTAGTTGAGTGACTACACAAATCTATGAAGACATCTGTATTTGGTGTGGGGCTTTAAAACTGTCCACAGTCACATTTCTTTTCATAGTAAGGGATTTCTGCTAATTCGTTACATACAGATCAGCTCTTGTTGTTTGTTAATTCACATTTTGTTTAAATATGTGACAATGTGCTTTGCATTTTATAGCTGGAAAACACCAGTGGTCCAACAGTGAAAGAGAAAAAAAGTGTACTATTAGTCATAGAGGAAACAAATGCTCTTTTTGTTTATGAAACTGCTAGTTTTTGTGAAGAATATTTATACATATGTTTTTCTGACTTTTTCCATATTGGTTAGGCAACTTACATCATTCTGAATTATGTATGCTGTTTTTCCAAGAAACATCTGAGTCCCCCTTCACTGACCTAGGTGTTTTTATTCTTTTACTTCCTGCATTATCCAGGACTGCTTTTGAGATCAGGGTTTCCGGTCACCTTAGCTTTTACAGAACGCCGAGATTGGGATTTTTATGGATAACAAATATCAAGCACTTCTGGCCAGTCAAACCTGAAAGTAAACTTTGAGTGTTATAGTCTAAAGCCGCATCTACACGAGTAGATGCGGCCGCGATGCTCCTTATCAATCGAGCCGCCGATGCGGCTCGATTGATAAGATCCGACAGGACGGATCTCCGCACCGCCGATTCCCTGCTCGCTCCCCGCGAGGGGACAATGGCAGGGAATCGAGCGGAAGATAAGCGGCACCGGCGTGGACGAGCGGGGAATCGAATACGGCGCACGCGCGGCGAGCGGGGACGCGGCGGGCACGCGAAAGAGGCGATCCGGTGGCTAATCGAGCTGCTGGATCGCAGCCTCATCTACCCGTGTAGATGAGGCTTAAAATTCTGTCCTCTAGGGCATAAGTTCTCAACATGCGGTACGCGTACCCCAGGGGGTACTTCTGATGGGTCCAGGGGGTACTCGGGCTTGATATACTTGACCAAGAATAACAAATTTAGAGATTTAGAAAATTATAACTCTTATTTAAACAACATCAAAATAGTATTTTAGCTAATTAAAAGCAATAATAAATGCTTGCACATTGTTTAGAACCAATTATCATGTACTACGATTAAATATATATTTGTCAAGGGGTACTTGTGATCATGTTTACTATGCTAGGGGGTACTCGATGAGTACAGGGTTTTAAAAGGGGTACACACTTATAAAATGTTGAGAAACACTGCTCTAGGGTGTCTGATCAATGTAAGCCTTCCAATAAGTTGAAAGCATGCAAGACCCTGTTAACTACTGACTCACTGTTTGCTGGCTTATTATTGAAAGCAAGCTCAAAGGTTTTAAGGGAGTCAGAAACTGGTATGTGATTACGAGGAATGAAGACCAGCATACTAATAACATTGGAAAATTGCATAGAGAGTACCCATATTTATTAATTACTTTGGAAGTATAAAGGACCCCTGACCCTCTCCCCCCCCCCCCCCCCCCAATTCAACTTTTAATTATTATTATTATTGATTTATAAAGCGCCAACATATTCGGCGGCACTGTACAAAGTAAGAAATAAACATGGGGTACATATTAATATATTGCTTTATTGCTGCGACTAGCACTCAGCACCAGCCTCCCCCTCCTGTGCCCCCTGTAACCCCCGTTCTGCTCAGTTGTAGTCTTCGACTGAGGCAGAATGTTGAATATGACCTATGATAATTGAAGTCGGATGTTCTTTCGACCTCAATTAACATGAGCCCACCCACAGTGCAGCTCCCCTGCAAGCTGTGTGCAGTGAAACACATACCGGACTAAAGTGGCTGGTGGAGGGGGCGTGTTATGAATGCACAGAGGGGAGGAAGAACTGTCACTTCCTTCCCGGTCATAATTGTTGTCAGAATAGGGCAACGGGGCGCTGGAGGGGGCAGGATTGTGCTGTGAAAAAGTCACAGCACCAGTAAAAAAACTATTTTAAAGTATTTTAAGACCAGGTCTGGGGTACTTTAAAGAGAACCTGAACTGAAAATGAAAAGTCAAAATAACCATACACAGGTAATACTTACCTCCTGTGCAGTCTACTACTTAAAGGATACCCAAACTTAAATGTGACATAATGAGATAGACATGTGTATGTACAGTGCCTAGCACACAAATAACTATGCTGTGTTCCTTTTTTTCTTTCTCTGTCTGAAAGAGTTAAATATCAGGCATGTAAGTGGCTGACTCAGTCCCGACTCAGACAGGAAGTGACTACAGTGTGACCCTCACTGATAAGAAATTCCAACTATAAAACACGTTCCTAGCAGAAAATGGCTTCTGAGAGTAAGAAAGAGATAAAAATGGGAATTTGTTATCAGTGAGGGTCACATCTTAGTCACTTCCTGTCTGGGTCAGGACTGAGTCAGACACTTACATACCTGATATTTAACTCTTTTGGACGGAGAAAGAAAAAAAAAGGAACACCGCATACTTATTTGTGTGCTAGGCACTGTACATACACATGTCTATCTCATTATGTCACATTTCAGTTCAGGTATCCTTTAATCTCTTTCTCCTCTCCAGCTCCCCATTTGTCCACTGTGATCAATTGAATTTTCCGTCTTCCATTTTAAAAATGTCCATTACCCCCTAACAGCTTTCTAGTCAGCACACTGTTAAACTGTTATATCACCCACTTGAGCCATAGGGAAACATGGACATTACCTTTTCAGCAAGGCTTGGTGTACAGAGGCGCCAGAGTAGAATAAAAACGTTTAAAAACCGTCTAATAGAGGGGGATGTTCAGGTGGACCTACCTCCCTCGAAAATATAAAACTCAATTGAGTCACAATATATCAATAAAAATTTTTTTACTTGAACTCCACTTAGTGCAACGCGTTTTGCAGGTGTGGTCCTGCTTCGTCCTGCTTCATCAGACAAACAGGAGTATAACTCAATGGGTCTAATGCATAATGGACAAAGGCGCTCACTTCTGCATTTAGACCCATTGAGTTATACTCCTGTTTGCCTGATGAAGCAGGACCACACCAGCGAAACGCGTTGCACTAAGTGGAGTTCAATAAAAAATGTTGTATTGATATATTGTGACTCAATTGTGTTTTATATATTCGAGGGAGGTAAGTCCACCTGAACATCCCCCTCTTTTAGACGGTTTTTAAACGTTTTTATTCTACTCTGGTACCTCTGTACACCAAGCCTTGCTGAAATCTTGATTCCATCCTCGGTGGAGGGGTGCTACCCCGTTTCCTATCTACAGAGAGCGACATCTTAAAAACCTGAGTGGGGTCAGGTTCTAATACTCCCCACCTGCACTTGAAGTGGTTGCCTATGGGTAACCCATGTTTGTGAGTATATCTAAATATTTTGCTTTTAACCACAACCAACTTAACAATACTACACCATATTGGGCTCTCGATTTCTCTTTGTTCTTCCAAACATGGACATTACCTTGTACATTCAGTTGTAACTGACAGCTGCTGATATATAACTGACAGCATCAGGTATACTTCAGTTCTGACAAAATATTGTCAGAACTGGAAGGGATCACTGTAAGAAGAAAATGGTGAGCTTCTGAGAGGAACTGATGATGAGGTTAGTATGTAATATTCATTTGCAGCTACGTTTTATGTTTATTTTAAATAATTTTACTCGCTTCAGGTTCCCTTTAAGCAGTGAAACTGTATGCATAGGTACAAATTCAGTCAGTATAACTGGATTTGCTTTTATATAATGGTACATCTATCGTATAGCTCTGTAATACGTAGAAAACTAAAGGCAGTAACATGGTCAAACCACATGCACTAAATTGGATCCCCAGCCTGCCCAACCACTGCCACCCTTTGCTTTGAGTTCATTAACAGCCTTGTCTAAATGCAGGCTGGAAGAGTCAGAGCATCAGGGGCACTTACCTACCTTGAGAGCCTCACAAGACCCCTAAAATTCAGCAGCTCATTCATGTAAACCATGACGTCACCTGGAACAACCAAGCTCTTGCCCAATCACTTTTGGATGCAATAAGGCCACTGTAATGAGTTGTGTCAGAGGAGGCTATCTTGGGAAGTCATGATTGGTATAAAGGTGCTCACCATGATTCAAGGCTCTTCAGAAGGTTGTATACACCTGTGCAGGCATTTCTAGGTGCTTTATTCTGAGTATGTTGCCAGTTCACAGACTTAAGGTAACAGCAGGTTAACTTCAACTGTTTGCAGCTGCTTAACGTAACTTAAGGAGGAACTCCAGTGAAAATAATGTAATAAAAAGTATTTCATTTTTACAATAATCAAGTATAAGTAATTTAGTCAGTATTGGCCAATTGCAAAATCTTATAAATCCCTGATTTGCATTCTAACATTTATTACATGGTGACATTTTTGCTGTTGGCAGGTGATGTAGCTGCTGCATGCTTTTTGGCAGTTGGAAACAGCTATACACAGCTATTTCCCACAATGCAACAAGGTTCACAGACAGGAAACTGCCAGGAGTACCACGGTACTCAGAGTTTCTTGTGGGAGGGGTTTCACCACAATATCAGTCATACAGCGCCCCCTGATGGTCTGTTTGTGAAAAGGAATAGATTTCTCATGTAAAAGGGGGTATCAGCTAATGATTGGGATAAAGTTCAATTCTTGGTCGGAGTTTCTCTTTAAGGTTTTTAACTTTTTTCTCGATATTATAAAAGTAACATTTTATACAGATGATGCTATTTCATGTTTAGGCAAAAAGATGGAAAATGCATGATATCAAAATACTGAGATGGTCCCTGTTCAAAAGATTGCATACCCTGAGTTCTTAATATTGTGTATTCACAGCAATGAAGGGCTGTGGTCTTTTGTGATGGTTGTGGATGAGGTACCTGATTTTATCAGATGGTAAAGCTGCCCATTATTCTCGACAAAAAGCCACCAGTTCCTGTACATTTTTGGGCTCTCTTGCATGAACTGCATGTTGGAAATCTCTCCAAAGTGATTCAATGATATTGAGGTTAGGAAACTGTGATAGCCACTCCAGGACTCTTTTTTTACTGCTGTAGCCAATGGTGCATCAATTTGGCCATGTGTTTGGGATCATTCTCATGTTGGAAAGTCCAAGTGCGTTCCATGTGCAGCTTTCTGGCTGATGAGTGCAAATTGTCTTTTAGTGTTCTCTGATAACATGCTGCATTCATCGTACCATCAACTCTGACCAAATTGCCTGTGCTGCTGTAGCCCCCCCATCCCCTCCAAATCATCATGGAGATCCACCTCCATGCTTTAACAATGGTGTACTTTTTACCATACGCCTTGTTGACTCTTATGCAAAAATAGCATCTATGGTTGTAACCATGATATTCATTATTGGTCTTACCACTCCAAACTATGTTGTTCCAGTTTTGATTCTTGTCTAGATACTATTTTGCATATTTTAAGCGCAGCTTTTTTGTGACATGGGTGCAGTAATGGCTTTCATCTTGCAACTCAACCAAGTGCCCCATTATTGTGACCTCTTCTTTGCATCCGAAACAATTCTCGTGGTAGTTGTGGCTAAAATTTTTGCTTGACTACCTACTTTTGTTGGTGTCAATAGAACTCCTTAATTTACCACTTCTTTATGAGAACTAGGACACTGCTAATTTGCATTTTCAACTCTTTTTATATCCGTTTTCCTGTTCTATAAAGTTGAATAACCTTCTTTCTCAGGTACCATATGTGAGAAAACGCGGAAAAGCCGCCGCGTGTGCTCAGAACAAGGCGGCTGATTCCGCATCTAACGCGGCGGTTTGCACGCATAGGCCTACATCTGCTAGTATGGCTGAACGCGGAGAAACCGCCGCATGCTCTGATAGCGGTGCGGCTGGTTCCGCGTCCAGCGCGGCGGGTGGTACACAACACATCTCTGGTGTGGCTGGGACTGATAGTCCACACAGGTTCAGAAGGACGCGCGCGCGCGCTGGGAGGCAGAACTTTTATGACAGCCAGAAGGGAGTCAGCTGACCAAGCCGGTCAGCTGACGATTCAATCAGTTCCCATTGGTCCAGCACTTAGGGGAGGCGCTGGTGAGCGCTGTGCTATTTATACTGGGTGCTGGTCATTCACTGGTTGTCTGCCATTGCAAACACTTAAGTGGAAGCATTCAGACCATTGTCAGATCCTTGCAGTGTGTTTGAACCAGGGTTTCCTGGGAATTCACACTGAGCCAGATTTCCTTGTATTGTTATTATTATTTGTTAGACCAGTTCCTGGGTGTTGAGATCAAGGCCCTCACACCCCAGACTAGGAATACTGTGTACCTTCTGTGTTTCTCTAGCATAGTTCCAGGGTGTTGAGATCAAGGCCCTCACACCCAAGACTAGGGAACTGTATTGTCTTGTGTTATATTCCAGACTAGTTCCAGGGTGTTGATGATCACAGAACTCACACCCAAGACTAGGGAATTGTATTATCATTTATGTTATATTCCAGACTAGTTCCAGGGTGTTGATGAACACGGAACTTACACCCAAGACTAGGGAATTGTATTATCATTTATGTTGTGCATCAGACTAGTTCCAGGGTGTAGAGACCACGGACCTCACACCAAGACTAGGCATTGTTTGATATCTGATACTACCTTGGGAACTATCTCTCCCCCTTAAGAGATAGTCACCTGTGCAGGTTCCTCCTACCTTCAGCCTGACTCCACCCCTTGGAGAATCTCAGGCTGTTGGAAGGTTCCTGTGTCAGCATAAGCAGTATACCAGGCTGCTTCTTATCATCTGCTCTGCAGGTGCATTACTCTAAGTATTACTGTTACACCAAACACTCATATACCTATAGGTGTCCAGAGGTTAGCAATATATCTGATTATCGGTGATACTGCAGATCATCAATAATCAGGTATATATCTGCATTCTCGGTGATACTGCAGATCACCGATAATCGGATTCTCTCTGCGTGCTGACACCAATCGTTACACCGTAGTTCTTGTCAACTGTCAAGAGCCCAGAATCTCACTGACTTTATTTATAAACAAAGTTACAAATTGCCCAGCAAGCTCTTGGTGCACCAGAACTCCATGGAGTGTTTAAGGGGCTGAAATAGATCAAAAAAGCTTCCTTACTAAAATGCTATGCAAAACAAAGGTTTTCTTTCTTAAGGGTAAATAAACCTTTGACCAAGGTCATTTTAGGTGCAACACAATCAGATGATAATAAATGGCTTTGCACAACCACTAATTATAAATGACAGAGCATTTTTGGCATGGTCAATTCTATTTCCTATTCTTTTAAGGGCCAATATTTCCATAATTCCTGCCAGGGCATGTAGATAACTGTAAATAACAGGAGGGTTACGTCCTGAGGTAGATTTGTTGACTAATTCACCAATCAAAATTGTTTTAAAGAGTGAAGAGGTAACAGTAGCAATATGGCTTCCACCCTTGTTACACTTCTACATACTCAAAGGATCTAATGTAAATGTTAGATTTTTATATTATGGTTAACCATCCTAGGAGGTTTATAATTAACCGTAGTGTTCATTCCTTTCACCTATGTTTTGTAGCAGTGCTAGCAAAGCCATGGAGGCCAGTCCATCCACTTACAGTCAGAGTTTTAAGTAATTTGTTGGTATTGTTAATATGCAGTGTTCAGTCTGACGATTGGAAAGTGATTTTGAAAAGCTGAATTTTCCTGCCTATTAGTAGTGTGTTCTCCGCCCTTGATAAACTCACTGTGGGAGGTTTTCCTTTCTTTTTCTTTCCATAGAAATAAACTTAAATAAACAATGCTACTATAGATAAAACCCACAAATTGTATTTGCCCATTTGTGCTGGCGATCACAACATTTAAAGTATATTCCTAGTACAATATATGGCTACTATAAATTATTTGTAAATAAAGGTGTCTTTTTTGTACGTGATCAATAATTACAAGCGTTTATTTGGTAAAATAAAAGTAATATACGCTCATGGCATACATATTAAAAAACGGTACGGTAAAAATGTACTTAGGGACTCAGTTTTTTTTTAAAAATGGGGGGAGTTAGAAGGGATTCATAACTAAATAATTTTTTTTTTTTTTATGGATTTTTATTTTAGTTTTTCTTTTTGGCGCTATACACTATCCTGGGTTACCAGGAAGTGTTTGATCATATTTTTACACTACGTTTTACTTAAATTTTTATGAATGAACATGGTTCCTGATTGGAGCCATGTTCATTGATTACCAGGCACTTTAAATGGCTCAATGAAAACATGTTCCCTTTCACCAATGCCGTATAAATCGCATAAATCCAGCTGCTTGACAGGACGTACTGGAACGTCCTGTGTGTGTCCAGGCTCAAACTGGATGTGCCAGCGCATCCTCTTTGAGTTAATAGGTTAATCTGATCGAATTAGCTAGTGAGTATTCGGCTGGTAAAGGAGACGACCATTCGTTTCCTATAAATTAGCATATTGTTTGAAAATGATCGATTGGCTGCGATATTGAACGATTAATGGGCACCAAGATGAAGTAGGGCTAGTAAAGTGAAAAATGGTTTACTCTCTACCCAGTCATATCCAGTCTGCATCTTCGGAAGTAAGTTGTTTGCTTTATAATGCTGTGGTGATTGCATTTATGATTGACCCAACAATCCAAAGTCTGTTCAGTAGTGTGTCACTTTGACCCACTTATGGTCACAGGAATTAAGGAAAACATGTAAGCTTGTAGTGAAAGTCATTCTGATTGCCTCGTTATAGGTGGGAACACATGCCCAAAAAGTGTTGAGGACTCGATCCCTTGGGCGACAGTTTGGGACCAAGTGCTGTGCAGACATGAGCCCCGTAACACATTCTATTGCTATGGAGGGGGAAGAAATAATGGCCATTTGGCACACAATGGAGCAACTTCAGTCAGGAGGGATATGGCGGAGAACAGTCCTCTTGGCCGAAATGATCTGGCACTCTGGATCTCTCAGTGAGGCAACAGAAAAGCTGTACACCTGCTACATACTTGGCAGAGATTCGAGCACACATCCGAATGCCTGTAGCATGTTTGGATGCGTGCAATGTTAAACTGCAGCATCCCGTCCAGAATTGCGCAGCATGCAATCTGGACAGCATGCTATTGACAGCGTTTCCCCAGCCGTCTCAGATTTGAGTAAATGCTGCATATCTGTACGTTGTGGAAATGGATCCTACATATTTGCGCTACAGATCATTGTGCAGAAATGTAAACGGTGTTTGTCAACAAGTTGATTGAGTAGACCCAACCCAAATTAATTGAGTAGATGCAGTTTAAAATACCTAACACTTATACAGGCATATGCAGGCATTAAATGTACAGTAAGCACTGTGGTTTCTGTTAATATAAATATGTATGTTGCAGACTGCCATCAGAGAGGCTTTTCCTTTGCTGGACCACTGAGGACAGGAAATCAACTTGTAACAAACGGTTTGCAAAACAGAAGCCACATCCTGTGTTTGCAACACTTGCTCATCTATCTGGACTGTCCTATCTATTCATGAATAGATTCCTAAACTTTGCTGTTGTTTTTTACTCAGGAACAAGTGTAATTTCCTTATGCATTGGTTTTAATAACCTAAAAAATCTTGTTGCAGAAACCCATTTTATTGTAATTATAGTGTGAACTGACTGTATATTCATGACCTTAAAGCGGATCCGAGATGAAAAACTAACTATAACAAGTAACTTGTCCATATATCCTTATCTAAAGTTTATATAAGTGTATATACAGTTTACACAGCAAATCTACCTGCAAACAGCTTCAACAGTATATGATGATTTCTTCCTGTGATACAATGAGAGCGGCCATGTTCTGCTTGTGATCATTACACAGGCAAGCTGCTCTGCATCTCCACCCCTCTGCCTGTGAAAACTCCCCTCCCCTCTCCGCCCCCTTGAACCTGGCTTGTCCAAATGTGCTTTAGCATACCTCAAGTGCCTCTGTTTGTGCTGTGGGCAGAGAAAAGCCTTCTTCTGCATCACTCTCCCATACAGCATCTCCTTGTGTAAAGTGCGCTGAATGACTGAACGATGCACAATGACTCCATCTGCAGCAAGATATTGTTGTAGGTCTTTGGTGCTGGACTGTGGGTTGACTCTGACTGTTCTCACCATTCATCGCTTTTGTTTATCCGAGATTTTTCTTGGTCTGCCACTTCGAGCCTTAACTTGAACTGAGCCTGTGGTCTTCCATTTCCTCAATATATTCCTAACTGTGGAAACAGACAGCTGAAATCTCTGATACAGCTTTCTGTATCTCCCCTAAACCATGATGGTGAACAATTTTTGTCTTCAGGTCATTTGAGAGTTGTTTTGAGACCTCCATGTTGCTACTCTTCAGAGAAAAATAAAAGAGGGAAACTTACAATTGACCCCGTTAAATACTCTTTCTCATAATTGGATTCACCTGTGTATGTAGGTCAGGGGTCACTGAGATTACCAAGCCAATTTGAGTTCCAATAGTTAGTTCTAAAGGTTTTGGAATCAATAAAATGACAACAGTGTCCAAATTTATGCACCTGCCTAATTTTATCTTGCCCAAACGTTCGCATCCTATTTACAGAATGAGAAGTACCCATATTCTTTGGATACAGCCCTTTTGTTTGAGTTGATGGAAATATAAGTACAGTAATGTAATTTTGTTTCTTTGCTGTTGAGCAGTCGTAAATGTAAACTGTCTAGTTTCAAATGCTATGAACACATGTTTTGGGGCCAACTAGACTGCACAGCTGCCCCCAACGGTTTCTAATAATCTGCCCCCAAACCCCTCTCCCTCTTCCCCCCGGAACGTTAAATGACTGTTGTCAAACAAGCTCAGTGTATTAATAATTACCCGTCCACCGAAACCTGCTCACAGGTTCGGCCCCGTTATCTCTGTATTGGCAGTACATGCATAGTTGAACATTGTGTCTCTACATTGCATGTTCCTCACAATGTCGCTCTAACAGTTGCATTACAATCATCATTAAGAGCAACGTTACTTGGAATTATATACAGGGCATTAGAAGTCCTGTCAGATTTTATTGCTTCCTTTCACAGTGAGACTCTGAAATCATTTTAGAGCCTTTGGTATTCAGATACTTTCTTGGTGACACCATGGACTCAAAATAGATCCTTTCATATCAGTAGGATAGAGAGTTAAAGGAATCCTCAGTGGGTAAACATACAATCCAAGTCTGAATAATACTAGAAGTGTGGTGAAAAATCAGTCCATTACTGCCAAACGAAAGGTCTTCTTTATTTTTTATTTATATTATGCAAATATATTGTACATTAGGATGGAAGGTCTCTTACCAGGTGCCATTGGGTGAAGATGAAGCAGTAGGGTGCCTGGCAGTGGTAAGCATGCCAGCCATTTTTCAGTAGAAAGTGCTTCTCAGAAGTCCAGATCGCTGTCCCCTGATGCCTGTTGATCCCTGTAGGAACTTCAAATGAAAGTCTCCCAACATGAAGCATCTCTCATCATAGTGGAGAGAAGTGTGTCAGTCAGTACTATGATCAATCCTTAACTGCTGTCTGGCTCTAAAGATAATTTGGATTAAAGATTGTTAAAGTGTGTACATGGTTAAGGATTTTTGAGGTCTTGTGTTATGAAGGGACACATTTTGTAGATGTTTTACAAATGGAACTAATGGGAATTGGGAATGCTGGAAGAGAAAAGAAGGAGAGGTTTGCCGCAAGGGTGACTTTGAGTTTGACTTTGAAGCCGTGAACTCATGAGTTAGGTAGAACGACAGTACCATTCACAAATGTAAGTTTCATGTACTTCTGACATCCATGATGACAGAGTTAACAGACAGAAGGACAGGAAAACTGGTCAGGACTAAGTGGGTAGATGTGGATGATATCAGCACGAGTCGTGTTGGAGGCCAGTAGTGGAAACAAACTTTCCAAGGCAGGTGATGTAGAGCGTGCATAGACATATTTTGGAGAACTCCAGCGGAGGGAAGTGAGAAATGATGAGTTGTAACTATGAATAATTTTGACTGACCACTGTGATAAAAATGAGGACAGTCAGCAGCGTAGAGTTACAAAAGCAGATCGTAGTCAATAATGTCAAAAGTAGTAAAAATATCAAGGAGAAACAGGGAATGTTACCCTGAGAATTGATTCTCCTGAGCTGGAGAAATTAAAAGATCCAACAAACTTCTAGTTTTATTTATTTATTTAATGTAAACTGTCTGACGATAGATGGGAAAAAAAGTATAAATAGTAATTGCATTTACATAGCAGATGGAGCATGAGCTTTAACATGCCTGACCCGCCATTCACGTAACACTTTTGTTCCCAAACCTATATTCCTGCATTTCCTAATGCTAAACCCTATTGTTCCTCCCCCTGCTTCAGCAGCAGTGCCTGTTATACATGTACCAAAACCTGTAGGGCCTGTCTGAATGTGAAAGTAGAGAAAATCAAAGGAGGGGTCCGCACACATCCAATAATAATCTTTATTGTTCCCACACACACATTATGACATCTGAGCGACACAGCTTCTGGTCTTCGGGGCCACAACGGTTCCCTTTGCCAACGCTTTGGCAGACTAACATGTGAAGGTGGTCATAGAATGTGGCTCGGCTTAGCACAGGGACTTGCTGACATGAACACGTCTAAGTTTAATCGAGGTGCTTCAGCACTTGCTAAGGCTGCTGATTAGGAATGGAAAATGAGATGTAAATATTTGCAATTTGATGCAGAATTATGCAAAGTTTTATAAAAAAATGTATGCAGCTTGAAAATAGACCAGTCAAATGAAGTCAAGGTAGGATTCAGTTGATCCGTTTACGAGCTGCATACATTTGCATATTTGCGCATCAGTTCAGAATGATTGCATCTCTTTGACCATCTCTACTGCCAGTACTTTGGGTCATATCTCCAGCCACAGAGGAGTTATCAAAATAGGTAGAAAAAAAGATTAGAACAGTTGGAGCAGTTTCTCCAAATAACTTATCAGGTTTCAGTTCAGAAATTAAGCAGACAATTATTGGTTTCTCTGGGCAAATGTTATTTGCACTTGTCTTCTTAAACTGGCACCAGTGAATTTTGGGTGTATTAAGCTTTAGACTGCCACAAATTTTTAAAACAAGCAAGCTATTCTGGTACTGGTCTTCGTCTTGTTCGCCTCCTTTCATCACGAATTCTAAGTGTATCTTAATCAAAACTATTTAAAAAGATACACTTCTGGATGCCAGTGACATATGGATGCAAACATTCGGAAACACCTCAACAATTTTGAGGCAGACTAATGAAGTTTTGCTAAAAAATGTCTTTAGTTGTCCATGGCACATCGAGACAGAAATTCTGAAACGTCCAACGACGTTGGCACCAGCCTCTACGGATAAGAAATCTGTCAGAAATACCTGCGCTTCTTCTGCCAGTTCCCAGTTATTCTTTATGTGGATCTGCTACTTTGCAAATCGGTGCTGTCCATGTAAAGTTAGAAAGAAACATTGGATTAACAATAAGCATTGTGGGGTTTTCTAACCATCCACCTTACCACTGATATTTTTAGTCCCACATTTCTTCAATATCTTCCCTAGGCTTTGTACAATGAAGCTTTCAGAGAAACTGGTCTTCCTTTAGTCTTTGTGTTCAAGGGTGAGGCTTTTGGCAGAACTTTTAGATGCAGACAGGGTGACTGGTGATTACAATGTTATTTAGACTTTGGCATCCAGTGCACAGTCAGTTGATGTTCTTCTGCAAAGAAGACAACACAAGAACAGAAATGTTTTTCATCACCTGTCTGGGGCTAATAAGGTTAACAATTTTTGCTGTGTTTGATCTTCTGGTTCCACCTTAACATATTTTTCATTGAATTCAATATTCTAACCACTCATAAAGAAATGAAAATGAGGAACGTGCTGTAACATGTCCCGAGATCTTTAGCAGGCTTAAAATATGTTCAGCTATTTCTAGTTAATTGTTTCTGCTCTGTAGCAAAATTGTAATCCTGCATTTGAAAAGTTATCATTCACCAGGGCTGGATAATTCTATATCAGAAGTGTATTTTGAGCAGATGTTGCAGGAATGGTCAGAAGCCATGTTGTGTTTGGGCTGCAGGTCTCTCGTATCTGTATACACTGGGTTAAAATGGCTGTTTCTAAAGCTCTGAGGAACTGCAGTGAGCTTTACAGCTTCTGTGAAGCCTTGTCTTCTGTCTAGAAAATGTGCTGGAACTTATTCAGCAGAGCACTGCCTCATTTCCTTGAGAAGAAAGGTCTCAGCTGGGGGGATGGGGAGAGGGAAATAAAACTGGATGAGCTACTTCTCTGCAAAGACCTTTTGAATACAAGAAGTCGTCTGCACCTTGGGGAAAATGCCTTGCTATGTAATGGACTGTGCTGAAGAGACCTGGGGTGGGGTTTCATGTGCTGCTGTAATTTGATCTAAAGCAGATAGCAACCTCTCCAACACCATCCAGTGCTCTGTGCTCAGTGAACTCAGAGCTTGAGGTATTTAGATAATTTGTTTTAGACTTATCCAATGCAAAAGTCTTGCAGGAGGAAAAAAGACAAGCTGTGAGCTCAGATGAAGCAAAGCAGCATGCATTTCTTACCTGGTAAAACAGACTGTTGCTTTTCAAGCGATTATATAATGGCAGTTTTAGGTAGATAAGAGGGTATTTAACAGTTTTATCCCTATAATCAAGGTAGAGATCTTCTTTCAAGTTTAACTCTATCTTACCTAGTGTGATTTCACTGGTTTCTAAAAGTCACATCACAGCTCCTTTAAACCAAACTATCTCGAAAGAAGTGTTCTAGATATTAGATTTAACACGAGTAGGTGCTTTTGACACTGTATTACTGTGTTTTTATTTTCTTCTTGTGAAACCTGTTATCTGTAATTGTATGGGCATGAATCTGGGTGTAAATTCGTTTTCGTAGGGCAGGACATAAACCTTTTCTGTATTATAAGTTGCAGCTTCATTTATTTTAATTGAACTGGATCTCATGCCTCAAGCACTAAATATCATCCTGTAGAACTTTTCACCTCGGTGCTATGTATTGGTGAAAACAAACTTATTAAATTCACTTCAGACATTCTATGTACTGCTTTGCGTACGTTGAATGATGTGCACTTGAATATTTGATTAGGGTGAATTATACACTGGTGTTTATTTGACTCCTATATTTGTGCCTGATTATTTCCTGCTATCTAATTTTCATCCAGTGTCCACATATACCTCATAGTGCATGTCAGATGATCTCTCAATAGTTCTCGTAGAAGATTATTTCTGCTCCACCAGAGTATAATGGCAAAATGTATTCACAGTTCACCTGACCTTGAAAAAGACAGTATGATCATTCCTATGCTAAACATGGTCAAATAATTGCTTGATCATGTTGTTCAAAAGCCTCCCCCCCCCCCCCCCCCCCATAATGAAAACAATGGTTTTGGTAATTTATCTTATTTTTTCAGTAATTTGACTGCTAGCAAAAATGAATACTTGATTTAAAATATTATAACTGTAAGGCAAGTGAATCCCCTTGCCCCTTGGCATGACCTGCACCTGGATCCTTTTACAGTTTAATAAACATAAGTGTAACACCATAAGTCAGTTAACCCCATGGTGCATGCCTATATAGCTTACTGGTCATGTATATAAGGGTAACCTTTTTATATGTTTGTTTAATTTGATTATTCAAGGCAGTTAAAATATAATTGCAATTTGAATACTGAAATCAGAGTTCCTGATTGAGAAAGTAATAAATTATATCCCAAACCTAAAATACTTTTTTAATGCTCTGTTGCCCTTGGTGTTCTACAGCTATATTTTAAATGTAATTCTCAAACCTCTATTAAGATCCCTGCAAAAGTTTTTAATATCTTCAGTCAAATAACTTTGCAGGTTCTGTTGCACAATATAATACAAGTTGTGTGTTCTTTCTGTGTTTCAGAATGTCCTAATGTAATCAAAAATAACATCAGACCATGGAAGTTCTTCAGTGTGATGGTTGTGACTTCAGAGCTCAGTCGTATGAAGATCTAAAAGGTCACATACAGGATGTTCATACAGCATTTTTACAGCCCACTGATGTTACTGAGGAAAGCTCTAGTCAAGCTAGATCTGTGGGGACGAATTCCTCCAACCAGTCAGAACCGGTGTTTCCTTCTTTGAAAGATGAATTTGTACCTACAGAAGAAACTCATGGTAAGTTGAAAAATTTTCATGGTGAAGCCAGTTGCGTGTGGTCCAGTATTAGTCATGGAAAGAATCCGAAGACATAACAACAAAAGTTGTTTAGGTGATACCTTTAAGGACTAACTGCACAAGATTTCTTTGCAAGCTTTCGAAACTTTAAATTTCTTCTTGAGGCATGTTTCAGAACTGGATCAGAACCATACATAGATCCATATGTATTTTTCTAATCCAGTTCTGAAACGTGCCTGAAGAAGAAACGTTTTGAAAGCTTGCAAAGAAATCTTGTGCAGTTAGTCATTAAAGGTATCACGAAAACAACTTTTATTATGTCTTCGGATTGAATAATTTTGACATTCTTTTGTTTACCCCAGTGGTCAGAGTCTCCATTTACTCATGTCATTATATGCAAAAAACGTGTGTTCCAACCAACATCTATCACTATCATGCTATTACATAACTATTACAATAAACACAACACGACGAGAGTGGTTTGAGTGTAAGGGCTGGTTCAGACGGACGCTTGTGCAGCGTTTACCACCAGTGTTCAGGGCTTGGCGTTAAACGCTCCCATTCAAGTGAATGGGAGCGTTTGTACCAAGCTTTTACGCGCGTTTACACGAACGCGGCGTTCGGGTCCCGATTTTCCCTGGCGTTCAAGGAGCCTCTGGAAGCTACATGTAGCTTCCAGGGGCGGTTAACCGCGATGAGTAATGTCCCCCTAGGGGAAGAAAAAACGCGACCGCATCCGAACGCAACGCGAACGCTGCTGAAAGCTCGAACGCATCACCACCGCGACGCCAACGAACGCAACGCCTCTGACCGTCCGTCTGAACCAGCCCTAAAACTAGAAAAACAAGCAAGGGCAGATGCCAATCTGCAAATCAAAACACTCAATGAGTCGTGTTAGTTATGAATATAGAAAGCATTTATTGACCCATTAAAACAGTGATTAGACACTATATATAAAAAATCCCCTAAAAAGCCAGTAAGAAACACGGTCTAATAATGCACAGCACCCAATGTCCAGCTATAGCATTGAGATGATAAGGAAAAAGAGTATCCATACATCAGAGAGGCCCATAAGGTAGCATTAATCCGGTGAGCAAAAGAGCTTTAGTTATGCAAAGTTCCATCATATGTGAATAATGATACAGATCCTTGATATAAGGTGACAAAGTTACTGATTGATGCTCAATCACAGCATCTGTGTCAGAATGCAAAAGGTCCTTAATTTGTCTTAAACATCCAGCACTGTAAAAAAAAAAACATTTTGCATTCTGACACAGATGCTGTGATTGAGCATCAATCAGTAAGTTTGTCACGTTATATCAAGGATCTGTATCATTATTCACATATAAATATATCTGCAAGCTGGCTTATCTAATTGGTGCTTCACCTGTAGATGTTGCGATTGGACATCTTTGCATAACTAAAGCTATTTTGCTCACCGGTCTAATGCTACCTTATGGGCCTCTCTGATGTATGGATACTCTTTTTCCCTATCATCTCGGTGCTATAGCTGGACAGGGGGTGCTGTGCATTATTAGACCGTGTTTCTTACTGCCTTTTTAGGGGATTTTTTATATAAAGGGACATAGCCTATTCAAGGTGATAAGTAGCTTGCAGATGCGAGCTACTTATCACCTTGCCATCGCGCGAGGATTACCGGCAAATCCTATTGCCCATATCCTTCGCGCGATGGCCGATCGTTAGGGAGCATTACTCAGGCGAAAGCCTGAGCGATGCTCCCTTTTACAGAGCGATGGGGAGTGAGGTTTACGCTGTGGTGCTGTCCATCAGCACCACGGCCTCACTCCCCACACATGCGCACTCGCCCGCCGAACATCGCCGACATCTTTCGCCGCAGCATCTGGGGGTCTCCTTTAATAAGGAGACCCCCAGAGCTCCCCGTCGGGTCGCGGCACAGTTTAGAAGCCCCCGCGCAGCTCTGCAAAGGCTCCCCGTCATACGTACCGCCGACGATCACCCGCCGCCTCTCGCCGCAAAATCCGTCACGTAATTACAGTGTATCTAACACTGTAATTACTGTCCGCATAGAAGGAGCCCGGGCAAAGCATTTTGAATCCGCAGCCGGGCTCCCCACTGGTCTGCTGTCTGAGCCATTTTAGTGTTAGATACACTGTAATTACGTGACGGATTTTGCGGCGAGAGGCGGCAGGTGATCGGCGGCGGTGCGTATGACGGGGAGCCTTTGCAGAGCTGCGCGGGGGCTTCTAAACTGTGCAGCGACCCGACAGGGAGCTCTGGGGGTCTCCTTATTTAGGGAGACCCCCAGATGCTGCGGCGACGACGTGCGTTAGCTAGTTTAGACCTACTTTTTGCAGGTCTAAGTTAACGCTCATGTCTGCCGGGAAGCATCGCTTCCCGGAGACATGATAAGGGTAATTGGATTCCGTGGTAAGAACTTGCTGGGCGATTATATTGCCCAAGCGAGTTCTTTTCCGCCTGGGGGGGTCTAAAGTTTAGAACTCGCCAGTGCTTAGCGCTGGCGAGTTCAGCAATAGAATATGGCCCATAGTGTCTAATCACTGTTTTAATGGGTCAATAAATGTTTTCTATATTCATAACATACACGACTCATTGAGTGTTTTGATTTGCAGATTGGCATCTGCCCTTGCTTGTTTTTCTACTCATATCATTAGACCATTTACTCAGTATGAGAGTGACCAAGAGTAGAATAACTGAGTAGTTGCCTGTCTTTTGTGAGTTTTAGATATTGGTTTGTTAGATAGAATTGCATGGAGCTAATTTTACTTTTTTTTCTTTTGTTTTAGATGAAAACACTTCTCAGCCAGCTCCTGGATTGTTCTACAGTCACAGCCCTGGATTTTATGGACAGTCCTCTTCTAGCAGCTCCAAGCCAACCAATAAGTTTTTCCAGTGCAAATACTGTATACGGTATTTTAGATCTAAATACCTTCTTGTGGAGCATACTAAAAAAGTCCATGGACCTGGAGGAGGGAACCCTGGAGGTCCTGGAAATGCAAACTTTAATGTTATGTTACATGACAGCTTTGGTAAAGTCTTCTCTTGTCAGTTTTGCACTTACAAGTCACCAAGACGAGCAAGAATAGTTAAACATCAGAAAATGTACCACAAAAACAATTTAAAGGAAATGTCGACACCTTCAGCTTCCCACACTCCCCCTGCATCCATGCCAGTACAGGAAACTTGTAAAGAATTACCAGCTGAAGTAGTGGAGCGCAGCATTCTAGAGTCTATGGTAAAACCGTTGACAAAATCCAGAGGAAACTTCTGCTGTGAATGGTGCAGCTACCAAACCCCACGACGGGAGCGTTGGTGTGACCACATGATGAAAAAGCATCGGGGAATGGTTAAAATACTGTCAAGTCTGAGACAGGATGGACTGAGTATATCAGATTTACAAAACAGAGCTTCTCAGATGCCTAATCCGGGAACGAGTTACATGCCTGTAAACATTTCAACTCATGATACTGCCAGTGCAAGTATGCCTCTCTATAGGGGTTCTATGACTAATCTTCCAGTAAGTAATCATTCCAAATATCAGTCAATGCCATATGTCCCCATAAAACCAAAAGTTCCATCAAACCCTAGCCATTTGAATTTGAATGAAAGACCCAACTATGGAGTTTCAGAAAAATCCAATTCCATGATTGATATGGATGAAAGCAGTTTTTTGAAT